>NW_007249735.1:567327-639368 GCF_000164805.1 Carlito syrichta | reverse complement strand
CACCTGCTCCGCTCTTGCACCCCCCCCCACAACCTCCCGATCCTCCTCCCCGCTCCTGGTCCTCCCACATTCTCCCCTGCCCGGCTACGACCCACCCCAGAAGGACTCGGAGCCGCGGCCCCAGCTCCCGCAGGTGCGCACTGACCCCCGGCGGCCACAGAAGGAACAAGCAACTTTCGTGTCCAGTTCCGGGGCCTGGTGGTTTTAACTGCTGTTGGTCAGATTCCTTATTTTTTTTTCTTTCTTTTCTTTTCTTTTTTTTTAGATTCTTTATTTCTAACCACACCAAAGCCAACAGTTAAGCGCTCCTCCGGGGTCTGCGGCCCACCTCTGACTGTGCTGGGGGTCCAGACGCGCTCTGGCCACCTTATTGAAGGTTTGAGCGACTCAGAAAAATTGTCCTCTTCTTGGGGGTGAATTGGTTTGAAAATGATTTAAAACATGGATCGTTAGCGAGTCTATACATGCTGGTATCCTTCATCTCAGATAGGAAGAGATCAAGGCCTGGATGTCTTCTGAAGGAGCAGCAGGTCCCAAGAGACGCTGATGCACTATGTTGGGATTGAGCAAAGCACTGATGTGAAAAGTTATCATTGGGCAAAAGGTAATTTCATTGTCAGCATAAAAGTCTCCCTGCCTCTGCAAAGGATCCCACGGGAAACTCCTGGCAGTCACTCCAATCCCCAGGGAAGTAGAGCCATCTTAAGGATTCTCTACAAGATCAAAGGCAGATGGGGAAGGCTAAAATAAGCTTGTCATCATCATGACTCTAAGACTTTGTCCCCCATCCTTACAGTTGAAAAAACCAAATATATTTCTGTCTTTGTACATCAGCTGGGTTATCTTTCCTCCCCGGATCCTAGTTCTTCCAAAAGCATGATGTCACTGCTACCAAAATCACTTTCACACCAGCACATTAAGCTAGTACTGACAGTTAAGTATGTCAACTCCGCCACACATCAAACATAAAAGATTTATTTGGAGAAGAAAGCTCCTTATTTAGTGGAAAGTGGCTAAGACTCTGGCCCACTCTTTGACCCAAAGCTTGGATAAATTATAACTAACTACTCTGCTAGTTAAAGTTGAAGTTTAATAAGTTACTTTCTTCCAGCTCTGGATATTTCATTGGAAGATATTTTCCTGTGTTTGTCTTACTTTGGAGTAAAGAATGCACCTATCACTTTGTCAACAAGCCTCACAATCATTCCAGAACATTGGCCAAATCTCTAAGTTTTCATCAAGACCCACTGTGTGCCCGGTACTGTGCTAGATTAACATATTTAATTCTTACCAAACTTTATGAAACAGTTATTATTTCTCTGATTTTGCAGATGAAGATACTGAGACTCAGGGAGGATGAATAATATGCCCATCCCACAAAGAGTACAAGATGAAGCTGGAATTCCAAGCCTGGAGTATTCATTTCTTGGAGCTGCTTAACAAATTACCAACACCTTGGTGACTTTAAAAAATGGAAAAATATGCCTTCTCAGTTCCAGAGACCAGAAGTTCAAATCAACGAGTCAGTAGCGTTGGTTCCTTCGGAGGTTCTGCGGGAGAATGCATCCCACATCTCTTCCAGCTCCTGGTGGTGGCTGATGTTCTGAGACTGGAACCCTGGAGGAATGTGGTCCCATTCCTCCATTGTCTGCTCCTGTCTTACAAGGACATCTGTGATGACACTTAGGGTCTATCCAGATAACTCAGGATAATCTCATCTCAAGGTCCTTAAAGTAATCACATCTGCAAGGATCCCTTCCCATACACAACACCATTTAGAGGTTACAGAGACCAGGACTGAGTATCTCTAGGGACATTATTCATCCTACAACCCCTGGCTTATCCCAGAGCCTTTCTACATCTGCTTCTAGAGTCCAATTGCAGTTCACTGAAAGCATCACTCTCTGTTAGTGATAAACAGGAATGAATGCCAGAACAAAGCTTCCTGAAAGAATATTGAGATATCAGCAAGTTAAGGGCCTCAGATCAGCTAAAGGTACTGAATCCTTGCTATATTGTTGTATGGCCTGAGGGGCACTATTGCTGCATGATGAAGGAGTGCCTTTGAGACAGCCCCATCCATGTGTTTTCAGAGTTGTGCTCAGATCATGAGGGGAGCTTGGGCAAATGCCCCTCTCAGAACCCGAAGGGTCTTAGCTCTCCTCGGGTCCTTCCAAATCCAGCTGGTGGGATAACACCCAAACATGCGAAAAAGAAATATCCAAAAGATTTACTGGATGGTTTCAGACAACAGAAAAGAGCCAACTGCAGCACCCCAGGATTACTACTCATGGATGGAACAGGTGAAAATTCTGTTCCATTTTCAAAGGTGGATACTGTGTGAGTGGGTGCACATATGTGCATGTGTGGTGTATGTGTGAATGTGTGTATCTGTTTTTATGTATCCACATTTGTTGGTGCATGCACGCACATGTGAGAGTGTGCGTGTGTTCGTGGGGCACATGGGTGAGGCAATAATTTTGTTCCTCCCTTGTTTTAAAAAGACTGTTATCATGTACATGGTGCACACATGGTCTGTGTCACGCCACTTTTCATGGTGGCTGCTGAGTCACTAGGGCTTCTGAAAACCACCTCACAGAAGGACTTCTATTTTGATTATTACAATTAATCAAGTTGGGAAAATGTGGCAAGTCGTGACTTGTGAGGTAAGGCTCAGAAAAAAAAAAGCCTTAGTTTTGAGCTGGAGTATGACTTGAGTTCCTTCATTCTGATGATTGTGTGTGGTTTGTGGACTTGTCTGCTAAGGAGACTGGCATTCAAGGAACATTCACTTCCGGGTAGGAGGTGTGAGGAAGCAAGCACAGGGTCAGAAGTGAGGCAGGCTCTGCGCCCAGCACATCACATGTGCTCTGGCTGACATGGAAGATGTTGCTCACCCTTGTTGATCCTCCTGTTCTCTGTGAAATGGAACAATAACCTCAACTTATGAGGGTTCATCAAGTTAGTAAGGACAAAGTGTCTCACAGTGCAGGGGCCATGGTGGGTTCTGGTGAAAAGCGTGTTCCCTCCCCTGCCTTAAGGGGTTAATACTGGAATAATTATGAAGGGCTTTGAGTTTTGGGGGAGTCTTTACTCCAAATAAGGCAAACATGGGAGACCGTTTTCTAATATTATATATCCCAGAGTGACAGCGTCGCCTCACTTGGACTTGACGACCTGCTCTGGCAGGACGACCACCCGTCACCCTTGTCCAGGGCCCTCCTTTCTAGGACAAGTCGACACACGGGGCTGCTAGGAAAAGCCCTTCTTGCCGGGGCGCCTTCCCGCAGCTCAGCTCTGCGGGTCATGTGGCCGCACCTGCACCCTCCCCCCGGCCCCCGCAGACCCCAGACCTCACAGCTGGGCGCCTGCTCCTGAGGGCTCGCGCAGCTCATGGCACCCAGCCCAGGGCCTGGCCCACGTGCCCGGCTCTCCGTGTTCCAGTCCCTTCCACCTTGGCTCGGTTGATCCTTCTCATCACCGCCTTTGCGGGGTTGAGCAAGGAGGAGGGCTGCAGGCCCCGGGCAGGCCCGGCTGGTTTACGATCACCATGGAAACCGCAGCTGGGCGGAGCCTCGGAAGGGGTGGGGTCAGAGTCCAGGTGGGTTCCCAGGTGAGATGTTCCGGCTCCACCGACTCAGGCTCTCCCCTGCACCCTGGCCTTAGGGGGAAGCGCGGCCCCCGCACCTGGATTAAGGGCTAGGGAAGTCCCGTCGTCCAGCTGGCTATGGGGGCGGGCAAACATCGCGTCTGCGCCCCGAGGCTGCAGGTGTGGACATCTCGGGACCCACAGAAGACAGAAGGGGTGGGATGCGGGAAGAGGATGGAGTCGCCTCGAGGGGAACCGGCACAACATCCCAGACGCCCCCTTGTGACTCCCGGAGCCGAGAGAGGATGCCCCCTTCCCCCAACCCCTCTCCACCCCCCCCCAAGCCCCCATGTCAGGACTCTGAATGCATCCCAGGCTTGGGACTACCGCGTCTCACCTTCTGCTAACTCACCTGCTGCGGCGCCCTGAGCCCAGCTGCCCTGCGAGGTTCAGGTAGCTTGTCGAGGTGGCCGCCTTGAGGAGCTGCGCCGCTGCAGGGGTCCATGCCCGCTATCCCACGTTGGGACAGAGGGAAGTGCGAGCTGCAGCAAGAAATATTTTAAGATGGCTGGATAGCAGGAAACAGAGACCAAGGGAGTTAAGTTGAACACAGAGAATGAAATAAAGGGGCTTCATTGCCTCGCAGAGGAAGACCTGCGCACTAGAGCGTGAAGTGCCCCACGCACCAGTCTTCCACCTTTCTGATGGGAAGACCTGGAAGTTGCTTGAGTATGTAGGGGCCTCCCCTGGGTCCTATGCAATCATACAAAGTGCCTGCAAAAAAGTCATTCTCGTGAAAACTGGCTCTCACAGTGTAATGGAAGAGAACTCTTCTCCCCTGGTGTGAGACGTGGCCTCTTTTCATGCCGGCACTGCTCACCCAACTTTCTCACAGAAAGGCACTTCCACCTGGCCCATTGGGTATCCTGTGCAACATCCAACCCCTCCAAACCACTGGCAACCACTATTTAGAATCTCTGTAGTTTTGCCTTTTCCAGAATGTCACATAAGTAGGATCAAATAGCACGTGATCTCTTCAGACTGGGTGCTTTCATTTAGGAATACGAATTTTAGAACAGCATTTTAGATTCATCCACGTCTTTGCATAATTTGTTTGTCCAGTTCTATTGCTAAATACTATTCAATGTGTGACTGTTCCCCTGTTTACTTCCTTAGTCCTTAAAGCATTTGACCACTATGGAGAAAGCTGCCATTGCGGGCACATATGTTGAGACTTGTTTAACTTTAGAAACAACTTCCAGTCTTTCGGAATGGTTGTTACCAATATACCTTCACGAGCAATTAATGTGAGTTCCTGTTGTTCCAAATGCTTTGCCGCAATCGTTATTGCGATTCAGATTCTAGCTATTCTAAGAGATGTGCATACTATCTTATGTACAGTTTTTCCTCACTGAAGTGATGACAGGCATGTTCTTGTATTCTTATTTCTCATCTGTTTGCCTTTTTTGGTGAAGTTTCTAGACCTTCACCCATTTTTTAATGCAATGGTTTGTTTTCTTCTCTTTGAGCTTTAAATTTTATTTGTACACTTTGGATACAAGTTTTTTTTTTTTTACATATGCGTATTTTCCAGATATTTTTCTCAACTCGTGATTTGTCTTTCATTCTCCTAAATATGATATTTTGCAGAGTAGACATTTTCAATTTTAATAGTCCATTTGTAATTTCTTATTTCTTCATTGACTTTTGCTGTTGTATATAAAAATATCACCCAATTCAAGTTGACATAGATTTTTTTTCACTAATCTTTACATTTTTGCATTTTAAACATAATTCTACGAACACTTTTGTCTAAGCTGGAAAGTTTGTGTCTATGTTTTGTTTTGTTTTTCCATGTGGTTATCCAGTTCTTCTATCATCATTTGTGGAAAAGACTCTCTTTACTCTATTGGATTACCTTTGTTCCTTGGGAAAAATCAATTGACTATATCTACATGAGTCTATTTTGGGCTTTCTATTATGCTCTATTGTTCTATGTGTCTATTCCTTTGCCAATATCACACTCTCTTCATTATTGTAGATTTGTGATAAGTCTTGGGATATGTATGTATGAGTTATTCCACTTTATTATTCAGTCTTATGCTGTCTATTCTAGGTTTATAAACTTTTTATATATTTGCTTGAATTTTGATTGAGATTGCACTGAATCTATAGATCAAGTTGAGAAGAATTAGACAAATTGAACTATATTAAACTAAAAGAGACGACCTGCTGGATGGGAGAAAATACTTGCAAACTATTCATCTGACAAGGAACACTATCCAGAATATAGAAGGTACTCAAACAACTCAACAACAAAAACAATAATAATAAAAACCCCTTAAAAAGTGATAAAAGAACATATTAGACATTTCTAAAAGAAGACATACAAATGACCAACAGGCATATGAAAAAATGCTGAACATCACTAATTATCAAGGAAATGCAAATTGAAATCACAGATATACTCTTAACCCAGTCAGAATAGCTACTGTCAAAAAGACAAAAAAAAAAAAAAAATGCTGGTGAGGATGCAGAGAAAGGGAACTCTTATATTCTGTTGGTTAAAATGTAAATTGGTACAGCCATTGTGGAAAGCAGGTTGGAGATTTCTCAAAAGCTAAAAACAGAACTACTATATGATCCAGGAATCTCACTACTGGGTATTTAGCCAAAGGAAAGGAAATCATTATATCAAAGGGATACCAGCACCCTCATGTTTATTGTAGCACTATTCATAATAGCAAATATATGGAATCAATGTATGTCAATCAACAGATGAACGGAAAAAGAAAATGTGGGGTATACACACCCAATTGAATGCTATTCAGCCATTCATAAAAAGAATTGAAATCCTATCTTTTGCAGCAATCTGGAGGGAACTAGAAGTCATTATGTTAAGTGAAACAATTCAGATACAGAGTGACAAATATGGAATGTTCTCACTCATATGTGTGAGCTAAAGAAAGTTAATCTCATGGAGGTAAAGAACAGCACAATAGTTATCTGAGTCTTGGAAGGACTTGTTGGGAAGAGGAATGAGGAGAGGTTGGTTAATAGATACAAACATACAGTTAGAAAGAATAAATTCTAGTGTTTCATAGCAGAGTAGGGTTTCTATAGCCAGCAGCAATATATATTTCAAAATAACTAGGACTTGAAAGTCGGCATAGAGACATCAAAATGGTAATTGCACCTGGAGATGAGTATTTTAAATACCTTAACTAATCATTGCACACCCTGCATAACAAAATACCATGTGTATCCTATATATATGTATGAATATTATGTGTCAATAACAATTTTTTAAAAATATGAGACAGGTATATTATTCATTAAATGGCCGAGAACAAGAAGCAATGTCCGGAATTCTGCAAAGTGGAGCAACTTTTATATAGAACTTGGGAACAATGGTGCAACCTAATATCTCTACACAACTTAGGTGTTCATTATAATTTATTTAAAAAATATCCAGCAGCACAAGCCAGGGGACCTAAGACATCTATACTGAAGTATAGTCTCATTCTGATACTTTCTGCAGTATGAAAACTCCATTTCTCAATTTTTCTGGGACATCCAAACACCATTCTTCTTATCTCTCTGTTCAAAGGTAAAAGAAGGCACTTGAGTGTTCTGGATTCTCCTTCACAAATGTGTCCAGGTCCTTAAGATGTACTCTACTTCCTGTAACCCTTTACCTGAATGCACGTCCAAAATTAGGGAAACAATACTCCCTATACATTGCTTGCAATTATGACATTTTAATGAAAGGAAGTCGCAAAGAGGGAACAGTCATGATTGAGACAAGTGTAATGAGAATTTTAGTTACCATTTTTAAAAGAAGTGTCAAAGTGCACAAATATATTTTATCACTTTAAAACTTTTTAAATAGCGAAAAATAAATTTATGCTTCCCCATTGCCTTTTCTGACAGAATCCTCTTGCTCCCACTACCTTGAAATATTATGTAGCTCCTTCCTCCTCAAAATTGGCACCTGGAGCATTGGATTGAATAAGCTCACCTAGGGGAAACATCCATCTCCCTATTTGCTGTAGCACTCTGCCACTAACTCATCTTTATCACCTGCACTAACCACAGTGCTAAGCCCATTATGGTCAATAACATGGTTACTGACTGAATTATTTCCTTAAAGATGCCATGGGCTGGATTGTAAGAAAACCTCTCTCATTCCTTCTGTGAATACACAGACTTAACAGGGGTTGGAGCACTTTCGTGTAATATTGGAATAAGATTTTTTTTTCTTTCTTCTTTCATTTTTTTAGAGACAGCATCTCACTCTGTCATCCCGTCTGGAGTGCACTGTTGCCATCATAGCTCACTGCAGCCTCAAACTCCTGGGCTCAAGTTATCATCCTATCTTGGCCTCCCAAAGCACTGGGATTATAGGCATGAGTCACTTTGCCTGGTTGAGATTACTTCTTAAGGAGTCCTTGACCCAACATGACCATTCCAGAGCCCTGGAGAAACATATCTGGAGCTCAGATCCTTGAAAATCCCTTGAGTGCACTTACAACACCCCTGTGCTGATAACAGAAGTGCGCTTTCAGAAGAAAGGAATTTCTCACTCACTAGTGATTGCTTTGTCAGTAGCTCAGCCACCACTTGTCTTCCTTTGGTTTTCTCTTACAGTCAGTCCAGACATTAAGGAGGAAAAACTGAGGATGGAGAAAGGAGCCAGGAGACTTCAGTCATTCACAATATCCAGACCTGACTGTTATGAAATATGAACCTTCACCCGGAAGTGGCTCCCAGTGCAACTAATAGGAACTTGCAGTTTGCCCTGAGAAAAATGTGGGCGGGGGGAGGCTTTCCTCTCCCAGGGTCAAATGTAAAAGACCATGAGTCTTGTTGCTAATAAGATATAAATACATTCATTCTGGAAAAAAAGAATTTGATAATCACTCAGTTTTATATGTAAATTAGCCTATGGTGTTGACAAATTTTCAATTCCGTCCCTGATTCTAAAACATAAGGATCCCTGAAATATGCCACATGTATATTTAGATTTCCATGTCAACATTGGAGTTGATTAGAATTAATTATTCCTCACCTGTGCACTAGCAGTCTTTCTCTAGCATCCATCTCCCTCTGGAGCCTCATTTCACTTCCCTCTTCCCTTCCCCTGGACCTCTGAATAAAAGTTTGAATTACCTTGTCTCATCCCCATAGGGTTTCTAGAAATATCACTCTCTAATGCTGACTTTTATATTGTCCTGCATGAAGTTAGGTATCAACTAAGTGACTTATAATGGTTTATAAAGGAGTTAACCAATTTAGTAATTTATTCCATTTGGAGGTATCAAAGACACCCATCTTGCAAATTTACTCCTAAAAATTCTCTGCGTCAGAAGAGTAGAGTATTAGCATGAGAAGAATAAAACAGGAAAAGAATAACTAGGCATTAATAACATTTAAAGATTTTAAATAATTGCTTTGGTAGTGTGAACTCAAACTGTAAATAAGATCTCTAACTCTCCAAGAGATGGACATGCCTAAATTTAGATGACAGAACCAGGTGGCCGTGGTGCAGTGAGAGAATAAGAGGAGTCATGTGCCCTTAGTTCTTGGAAAAGGCAGTTCTTGACAAACATTCTACTTTGCTCCTTTGAGTCAGATAAGTTCCTGGAATCAGAGCGAAGAAAAACTGCAGCTGGAAAGCATCTACCCCCCCCCCCCCATGAGTTTAAAAGAAAACATTTAACAAAGACAGCTCTGGTTTGAGATTTGGAAAGCCACCTAGTCAGGGCTCTATTATCTTGACCAATCAGAACTGAACAAGTTTGAATCCTTCATTTGCATAAACGGACCTCATTGAGACCAGGGCTGGAGCTTTTCCTACATGTTTTGTTCTTTGGAGAGCACACTTTTACTTGCACTGAAGCCCTGCCTCCACAAGCTGCAGATTTTATTTTCATAGAAAATAGTCTCTTTTCCCCCAAAGACATCATGATCTTTTGTTAACTGTAGAAAAGTGGCTCCAAAATGATATAATCATCATAAAAGGGGAATGAAGTGAGGCTGGCTCATATCCAGTTTAATGGAAAACTCAAAACTGGAGGAGGTAGTAAGGTCAATTAGATTCAGAAGCAGGCTCTATAGGAAAGTGCTATGTGTTCTCCCAATGTTCTACCCAGTTTAACTTCTCTAAGCAAATGAGGTTTCTATTTTTTCCTCCTTTTATACAAGGAATAAAGATAATAAACCTAATCAGCACTACATTCCCGGGAATATATGCTGATTACACAGCAAACCTATCTGAGTTTCCTGTGTGGGACACACCCCTTTTGTCTTGATTGGATTTACATTTAAAAAGTTAGCTTCTCATAAAATGATGGTGAAAAAGAGATAAGGTCCTTGTGAAAGGTTATTTTACAATTTAATGTATTTATTTATTAGAACATTTGAGTACAATGTTCTAAAACAGCTCCTGACAAAACCTTATCCTAAATGCCTTTAACGTCTTATGAAAGTTATTTCATAACTTTGGAAAAAATAACCACTTCTTTCATATGTCCTGGCTCTTTGGTTAAATGGCAAAAAGTCAAAACCACCAAAGATGATGTTTCTCTCAAAGTCAGTCAGTTGGTGGTTTCAGTCATGCATGCACCGGCCCCCGGCAACAAGGGCATGTGAAAGATCTCAGCAGCCATTTACTTATACAGACCAGATGGTAGACGTGCTTGCATGGCAGACGTAGAATGGCATCCCCACAAACAAATTCTGTGAAACAAATCACACACTCCTTGATCTCTTCTGATCCATCTCCTCCAGGGCCATAAACTTCTTTAGGCAGATTCTGTACAATGCTCATTATTTGACCTCTGCTGTTTTGTTCCTCAGTCAGCTGTGCTGCTGATGAAGGCTGGCTAGGGGATGGAATGGGAGCTGGTTCCTGCCCTATCAACTGGTGATGCATGAAAATGTCATATGGAGTGGGCCATCCCAAGCAGTTTCCCATCTTCCACAGCTGAGGTGGGTCAACAGATCCCGACTGGACAGTTCTCAACAGTATTCTTAACGTGGCCCTTATACCTAAGGTCAGACAAAAATTTTAAAAATACATGAATGAAAGTTTTACTAAATGTGACCCTCTTATTGAAAACATATATTTGCCTAAGTAATTCTTGCAATAACTTGCTTTAGGTTTATTGACCAAATGAGGTAAATATGGGTTCAGGAGGCTTGAGTAACATGACAAAATTACATGGCTGCAAATTTGGCCCAGCAAGTTTTGTTATGTTTTTGTGTTCTGACGCAGGGTCTCCCTGTCACCCAGGATGGAGTGCTGTGGTGCGATTGTAGCTCACTGCAGCCAAACTCAAGCAATCATCCTGCCTCAGCCTCCTGAGTAGCTGGAACTACTCAGCCACTGAACCCCATAGATTTTCATTCTAGTCTAATTGTAATCCCTACTCACCTTGAGGAATACATACGACTAGATTTTACCAGTGCATATTAATTTCAGATAAAGAAAATCAGAGGCCTAATCCAGTAATCATAACCTTCTCCTCTGAGCATGGCCACACAGCCTATTGAACCCACATCCATTGGTCCCCAAACCTTATCACTTTTACTGTTTAGATCAATTACCATGGACTCTCTTCAATAGATATTGATCAGGATCAATAATTCTCATGTCTATCTGCCCTCTTACCAAATCTGGGGATCAAGACACTCACTAATCCTGGTGACCTCACAGTTTTTCCCAGTCAGTGACCAATTCTGACAGAAACATGACTAGGATATTGATTCTGGCTTACAGACACACAGCACCCACTAACTCTCAAATATATCTGGAAACCCACTATATCTTGCTAACAAAATTATCCTTGTAGCACCATAAATATGTCAAATCTACTCTATGCCTTTTACATTACACATATTTATTTTTATCATACTTTAACATGAATTGGATTTCCTCCTACTACAAAGATGAATTTAATTTTGTCACAAATTACCTTAGCCCACTGCCAAGATGTGGCAATTATCTTTGCATTCATACTCATACATGACTACTTCTCTCCAGTAAAGCTGAAGAGTCCTCTCTACTCCTGGGCATGTCAAATTTATTTAATTAAACTCCTTTTTCTCCTGCCCTTAGGAACTTCATATTATCCACGTGTATATTAAATCTCATTTACCAGCCACCTCATCTACTCTCCTCAATCTATTTACTCATCAGGACGCTATTGTCTCTCCCGTTTAGAAACAAATAAGCAAAAAACTCATCTAAACCTATTTTCTTTCTTATATCTGCTTTCCTGTTTCTTCACAATCAAACTGAAAGTTGAAATGGTAACATTTCTTCACATCCTCTCATTCTTTGACTTACTAAGACCATAAATGATCTCTCCATTCATGTATCTTGATAACATCATCAATAATCTTCCCACAAAATATGTAATGGGTTTCTCAGTTTTTTACTTGGAACAAAAAGGGATTAGAATGCAATCTCCTTTTGGAAACTGGTTTTCTTACATTTCTTTCTCTTTGCTGCTTTCAATCTGCTCTGTAATCATTGCTCCCAAGTTCTTCGCAAAGAACTCAGATGACTATCGAAGTGACTCGGAACTCCATCCTAGCCCTTCTTCTATCCTCTTTTTATACCCTGTTCAAGCACTCTCTCAGGTTTATTCAATTGCTTCAATCTTTTCCATTGCTATCTATGAACTGACAGTGACAGATTGTTTGGATTCTATTTCTGAGCTATCATCTCTACTTACATTGTTGTATGTATTGGCAAAGAAATATGTCTGAGGACATAACCTCCCCAATAAAAACATAAAAATATGCCCTTGGTTTCCAATATTAGCTAATGACTCCATCAGGCATCCAGAAATTTATCTTCTACGTGCCCTCTAAGACTCACACAATTACAATAAAACTTTACTTGTGCCCTGAACATTTTGTCATCATTCAACCACATGTATACCCAGCCCAATCCATACAAACATTCTCTCTTCATTCTCATTTCCCCAAAGTCTCAATGTCAATGTCATCCCTCAGAGAGACTTCTGGGAACCTCAACCTGTTAGTCTTGTTCTCCTCCCCATTGTCTTAAATGCAACTCTATTATTCCTTCAGTCCGCTCATATAATTTATTATTATACATCTATCTCATTATTTACTTACACTTATTTATGTCATGTTTTCCCCTACCAGTCTAATTGCAGAACATCACCTCTTGTGTGCTAAGATGAGGCAAATTTTTCTCTGACCATTACATATAAACTAGAAGTCCAGAGAAATTATATGTCCACAACAAACTCCCCTCAGAGAGCTTGCCATGAAATACCTGCAGTAAGCTTAAACAATCATTTTCAAATTAAAATTTATGACAAGACAAATTACTTCTGCTCACCCTAGTAAAACCCTTTCCTATACTCACCAGAAACCAAATAGATGCAAAATCCAGTAGTGCCAAGTCTTCATGCAGGTCACAGTCACCACACTCTGAATGGAGCTCTGAGCTTCTTCTGCTCTGTAGTAGAACCATCTATGTGGTGAGCTGCCTTTTTATGAGTTGATAACCTCATCAATCCTATAAACTAATCAGGCACATCATCTCATCAACCACATAATCCAAAGGACCCACCTTTGAGAATTTTAGGGCCAGGCAAGCTAAATCTAATCAAGACAGGCCTCTTTCATAACATATTTTCCTTTAGGCAAATTGTGTACATACAATTAAGGGAAACAGATTATGTTCTTTAACTCCGCATATCCAAAGGTCTTAGGATCTATAGTCTGGCGCAGGACTTACTTGGGGTTCTATTATCAAAGGTATAGGTCTTCCTGTGGCTATTTTATGAGTGTTTAGCTTTTGTTTTCTTGCAGAGCTAGACTTAATTGTCATTAAAGGCCTGTGGGAAAAAATTTGGCTAGGGTAGCCCAGCTGATGCTTTTAATTAGTCAATTTTAGTTTTAGAATACCATTTGTCCATTCAATATTTCCAGAAGATTGAAGCTGGTATTCTGTCTATGAAACATTTTTTGTTTAATAATTTGCCTAGTAAATGAGTTATTCTATTGCTGGAGATCTCTCCGGGAATTCCGCACAAAGGAAAAGACATTTTCTAGCTTTTTTCTTTTGCTACTTCTGTGGTACCAGCCTTTCTATGTGGGAAAGCCTCAGTCCATTCAGAGAACAAGCACAGTATTATAAGAACATATTGATAGTCGATTGAGGATGGAAATGGAATGAAATCCATTTGAAGATGTTTAAAAGATTCTGCAAATGGTAAAAATGTGCTGCCTGGAATCTTAAGGGTCTTTCAGGGATTATGTTTTTAGAAGGCTAGTTATTGGTTAGAAACTATTTTTGAAACCTTAGAGCAGTCAGACCACCAGTGCTTATTGGGACCATTCTGTCTACACTATAAAAAGTTGTGGAGTAGAGAGCCTTTAATAGTGGTAGTTTTAGGGACTTAAGGATCAGGCAGCTAAGCCCTCAGTGAATCCTTTTTAACATTACATTTGCATTATTTTAGCTACCAATTTTGCTGTTCAAATGTACATAGCATTGTCTGTTGAACAAGTTATTACACGTGATTTGATTTGAATCAATTTTATGGAGTTTATTCAAATTGCATATTCTAACTCACTTTAACTTTCACTGCTAGTTTAACTGGCATGAAAGTCTACTAGGGCATTTACTTAATAGGGCCAATCATATTAACATGAGCTTCAATTTTTATAACAGTGACCTGCAAATGTATCAGACTAACAGAGAAAAGCTCATCCACCTGGGGTCCATTCTTGATGGAGGTCCCACTAGAAGTGAGAAACTTTTCCACAGCATGATAAATTCATGGACAAATCCAAAGGCATACAAACTATCTGTGTAATGTTTACTGATTTATTTGTTCTGTGTGACAAGTCTAAGAGTGTATAACTTGGGCAAGAGCATATAGCTCTGTATGTTGGGCTGACTTGAATTACTAAAGAATTCCCCTCTTCTCTATTAGTTCATATTGAGCTGTTACAGCATACCCTGGTTAGTTTTCCTTTTTATATGTTTGGTTTAAGCTCCATCACCAAAACTGTTAGTTCTGAATTTCCTAATGGAGTTTCTTGTAAATCTGTGTGAAAAATCAACAGCTGTGACACCACACTTAGACAGTCATGGTCTTCACCACATCAGGGAAGGGCAACAAAGGGTTAAGCAGATCACATTTGAGATTGAGATTAGACAGAAAACAAATTTCATAGTCTGCTTGATGAAAAATGTGTTTGATCAGAACTTTAAAAGCTTTCAACAGTGCGTAGAACTTAGACATTTGGTTCCTTTCCTAACACCAGTTTAGATGATGTTTCCACCATTTTAGCTTCTCTTACAATTGCTTTTAGAAAATTTGGATACACTTTAGCCACTGGGTCTAACTGTAGGCTATAATAAACAATGGGTGTATGTTTTCAAACACATTTTTGAGAAGGACTCCTAAAGCTTCATTTCACACTTTGAACAAGGCAAAAAGTTTGGTATAATTTGGGAGTACTAAACATGGAGGTTGTTGTAGAGCCATTTTTACTGGAATAAAAAGTTTTTCATGATTATCTTTCCATGACAAGGGCATGAAATTTTTTTTTGTACGTTCACATAAAGGGAAAGCCAGCAAAGAAAAATTTGGAACCTAAGAACCACAGTATCCTGAAAGTTCAAGGAAATCTCTTAATTGTATCTTGGTTGTGAGTATAGGGAAATCTTGCATAGTTTTTATCCTTTTGTTTTAGAAGGAAATTCTCTCTGCAGTTACATCATGTCCCAGATAATGAAATTTCTTTTAGAAAACAAATTATTCTATGGAGGCCTTCTTGACTTTGGAGGCTAGTTGTTGTACAAGATAAGACTGAATCTATTTCAGAGCCCTCTCTGGTAGGGGAACATAAAAATAAATCACCCACATATTAAAGGAGTGGAATTTTTCAGGAGCTGAAAGGTTGTCAGGTCTTGATATCAACTCAGAGCCTGGGAGAAATAAAATGGGTCTTCCATGAACCTCTGTGGCATGACAGTCCAAGTAAACTGCTGACTTATAAAATGGGTCTTCCATGAACCTCTGTGGCATGACAGTCCAAGTAAACTGCTGACTTGTCCAAGTAAAGGCAAACAAGTATTAATTGTCAACTAGAATACTAAAGAAGGTAGAACAGTGATTTACCTCTGTGAACCATGTAGTAGAATTTGTGGGCACTTTTTATAGCAACAAAGTGGCAGAATTTAAAACCACAGGAACTCTTAGGATTACAATTTTGTTTAGTGTACTTGAATCCTGAACAAATCACCAATTTTCCATTTTTTTTATTGTCAAAATTGGAGTATTAAACAGACTACACAAGGGACTGTATAGTCCTTGTTTAATTAAGTCCTCCAAAATTGGTGAAAGTTCCCAAATTGCCTCCACTTTTGGTGGCTATTCCAGCAGACTTACTGGACAGGACCACACAGTTGGAAAACCTGGACATTTTTTCTTAGGTGAATCCAAAGTACCGGTAGAACTTTATTGACTCTGTAAATTTAAATGTTTGTCTTTACTAGTTTAGTGTTTCTGTAGGATTATTTTGTGGGGGGGCAGTGTACATTTACAGTTAATCAGTTATTCTCTATTATTAACAAAAATGGTTTGGAACTTGGTTTGTTCTTTTAGTTGTTGGTTTTTTTTTTTAAAGCTCATTTTATTGAGGTTAAATTCACACTACGTGAAGCTCATCATTTTAACTATTTTTAAGTGTGCAATCCAACAGTACTTGGTGTATTTACAATGTTGTGAAAGCATTACCACTATCACATTTCAGAGAATTTCATCACCGCCCCCCGCCCCAGCCCACACAAAATCCCAGCATAGATTAAGGAATTGGTCCCCAGGAATTGGTCCAACTGCCAGCCTCTGGCAACCAGTAATGTAAGTCATTTCTCTATGGAACTGTTTATCCTGGACTTTTCAAATAAATGTAATCATAACATATATAACCTTTTATGTACTGGCAATAATTGAATCAAACTTGGGTTATTAAACACTTACTTTATATGTAAAGTCTTATGGTATATAAATTTGCCTCTCTAACAGCAGGGGAGGGTGGCTTATGCCTGACACCTCACATAGACAAATATGGGTTCTGACAAAGAAGTTCTCCCTCAGATGAGGGAGGCTTGTGCAGCATCATGTCGGGGTGTGAGAAGCAGGAGAATGCAGGCAAGGGCAGAGTATTTGCTCCTGTCTTACCTCCAGACCAGTCTCTAACCAGTAGGTTTTAAGACTACCTGATTAATGCTTCCTCCCCCACCATGTGGTGTGAATGAGGCCCCAAGGGGTCCAGGCATATATGACATAGATATTCAATGAACACATGAATAATGTTCCTCATTTGGGATATGCAAAGAAAAACCTCAGAATGAGATATCACTTCACTTTACCTTAATTAGGGTAGTTGTATTCAAAAAGGGAGATAATAAGTGTGGGTGTGAACTTCAAGAAATAGGAACCGTCACAAAGCACTGGTGTTGATAAAAAATGATGTAGTCAGCCGGGCTCGGTGGCTCAGCCTGTAATCCCGCGCCTTTGGGAGGCTGAGGTGAGTGGATTGCCTGAGCCCGCGGGTTCAAGACCCGCCTGGGCAGCGAGACCTCATCTCTACAATAAATCAAAAAATCAGCCGGGCGTGGTAGCGCATGCCTGTAATTCCGGCTACTCGGAAGGCTGAGGCGGAAGGATCGCCTGAGCCCAGCAGGTTGAGGCTGCGGTGGCCGGGAGCGGCCACTGCACTCCAGTCTGGGCGACAGAGTGAGACTCCAACTCAAAAAAAAAAAAAAAAAAAAAATGATGTAGTCACTTTGGAGGAAATTTTGGTAATTCCTCAAAAGAGTAAATAGAGTTGTCACATGAGTCAGCAATTTTACCCCTAGGTATACACTCAAGAGGAATGAGCCTGTGTCTGCACAAAAATGTATATACAGATGTACATAGAATTATCCATAATAGCCAAAACATGGAAACAACCCAAATGTCTGTCAGTGAATGAGTATGCATCATATCCATACAACAAAGTATCACTCAGCTGTAAGAAGAAATTAAATACTGAAATATGCTACAAAATGTATGAACACTGAAAACATTATACTCAGTGAGGACCCCAAAGAAACTCAATTTATAAAAAGTTGTGTGTTCTTACATGTTTAAACTTAAGTCATCTTCAAAATACTGTCTGTTTGATGCACTACACCTATCAAGATGCTTTTTTCCACTGCTCAGTTTTCGATGCCTTCTAGTGCATCTGCCATTTTTTGTTTCACTTTTTCCACATTGACAAAACATTTCCCTTTGAGAACTTTTTTCATCAGGGGAAACAAAAATGCTGCTGGGGCAAGACTGTATAAATAGAGAGGGTGGGGCATGGGGGGGTCATACTGTTTTTGGTCAAAAACTTTACACTCAGTGCAGTGTGGGCAAGTTGTTCAAGTAAATTATCCATCAAGAAATAGACAAACACACTGAAATAATCTCCAAAGAAAATTTCACTGAAGCTGAACACAGCCTCTCACAACAATGCTAGCTGGTACACTGATGCTGATGGGTTCCTAGAACACTTACCTAGTAGGGGAAGCCTGTACAAGAAGAAGTCACACTCCAAAAACTATTTCCAGGTTTTTTTGCCCCATCCTTGTATATACCATTAATATAGTTAGGATATATAATTTTGTGTTCTATATGTACTAGGATCCATTCAATGTTACTATCTAATTGACCCAAATCTGTTTAAAATTGCATAAAAAACTAGTTTGACCAACATATTCAGTAGCAACACTTACTGCTTACATTTTTGACAGTACTGAGCTTAATCTTATTTATTACAAAATTCTGTATTCAATACTCCCAGGTCACTTCAGAATTGGACATTTTATCCTACAGATTTCTAGTAGCAGATCTTTGCTCAAAGTTAAGAGTTTTATGCTCAATTATATGCTCAATGGCTTTCTCCCCAGTCAGACATTTCTGACATGAAATCCACCTGAAAGTTTTTCCTTTCCATGTCAGGATTGTTTTCTCCTCAGTGGAGGAACATTGATATTGACTAATGAATGAGTAAGTAACTGCAGACTTTCCTTCATTCATGACACTGAGAATGTCTTTTACCATGTGAATCTTGATCTATTCTACAAACGTTGCTATATTTTAGGATTTCTCATAATTTTTCATTGGATAACTTCACTACAAATATCTGGAATTGCTCAAGAGATCTCATCTACCTTGTAAAAATTTTTTTCATTTATTTCCTCTTTTATCTGTTACCCTACACCAAATTTTCTTGTGTACACCAAATCTAGTGCCTGCTAAATAAGATTGCACAGACATAGGGTTTCTCTCCTGTAGATTTTACTCATTTGTTTAAAGGGCAAATTATAAATAAAAGCATTTTCACATTGATGGCAGGCACAGAATTTATCTGATATGTGATTTCCCCTGGTGTTTAACAGAGTTGCAGGTGAAGATTTTCCACATTTAATTCATTTATAGTTTATCTCATGGCAATATATGGTCAGTCCTGCGTCTAAAGTTTATGTCATATAGATAACATATACATAGATCCTCTCCAATTTGAATTAATTTAGGATGTATCAAGTTGTAGTGATAGATAAAGGATTTTCCACACCAGTTATAGACATAATGTTTCCTCAGTGTTTTAGTCCTCTGGAGTATTTAGGGATTGAAACTAAGGCTGATGAACTTTAAAGATTTATTACTTTTTTAGTGTGAATTCTCTCATGTTGTCTAAGGTTAAAAATTTTACTAAAGGCTTTCCCACATAGAGAACATACATATGGTTTCTCTCCGGTATGAACTCTCTTATGAAGTCTAAAGTTATAACTTCTGTTGAAGGCTCTTCCACATATGTTGCATTCATATGGTTTCTCTCCAGTGTGAGTTCTCTCATGTCGTCTAAGTACAGAAGAATGATTGAAGGCTTTTCCACATAGATGGCATTTATATGGTTTCTCTCCTGTGTGAGTTCTCTGGTGTCGCCTAAGGTCAGAAGATTCAGTGAAAGCTTTCCCACATACATGACAGTCATATGGTTTTTCTCCAGTGTGAGTTCTCTCATGTCGTTTAAGCACAGAAGATTCAGTGAAGGCTTTCCCACACAGATGACACCCATGTGGTTTCTCTCCACTGTGACTTCTTTCATGTTGCCTAAGGTGAGAACGCTGGGAGAAGGCTTTTCCACAAAGATGACATTCATATGGTTTCTCTCCACTGTGAGTTCTCTCATGCTGTCTAAGATAGGAACATTTACTGAAGGCCTTTCCACATAGATGACATCCATATGGTTTCTCTCCAAAGTGAGTTATTTCATGTTTTCTAAGGTCAGAGCAATAAGTGAAAGTTTTCCCACATAGATGACATACACGTGCTTTCTCTCTAGTATGAATCATCTCATGTCGTCTAAGGTTAGAACTTTTACTGAAAGCTTTCCCACATAGATGACATCCATAGGGTTTCACTCCAGTGTGAGTTCGCTCATGTTTTCGAAGATCAGAGCAATGAGTAAAGGCTTTGCCACATAAATGGCATTCATGTGGTTTCTCTCCAGTGTGAATCATTTCATGTCGTCTAAGATTAGTACTTTTGCTGAAGGTTTTCCCACACACATGACACTCCAATGTTCTCTCTCCATTGTGAGTCTTACTATGTTGTATAAGGGCAGAACTTTGACTAAAGGTATAGCCATATAGATGACTTCCATATGATTTATATCTAGCATTAATTTCCTTACGTTGATTAAAGGATGACCAGTCACAGAAGGCTTCCTCAAACTTTCTGCTTACACAGGGTTTTTTTCCTATGTGACTTATCAGTTTTTGAGTCAATGTTATATGTTCATTGAAATCTTCTCTCAAATCATTACATTCAAAAGAATCCTCTTGAGTATGAGATCTCTGCTTTTAGGAAAGAAATGAAAGACTATTAAAGGTTTATCCACATTCAATCATTTCTTCATTTGTTTCTCTACATATTAATTCTACAGTAATCACTCAGTAGTAGAATACAGTTACAATTGTTCCTGTGTTATATAAACATGGTATATTACCTAACAGCATGCATAGTTTTCTCTGTTGAAGCATACCAACTGAAGAGCTATCTGACTGGTTTTAAGACTTTATTATGTTTCAAAGTTTAGGTACATAAGTCATATTTTATAATTATCTTGTTTTAAAACCTCATGTTATGATTTTTACTTTAAGTTAATTTTTTCCCTCAATTCAAACTAACGAAAACTTTCTGTTGGGACAGCCCTTGATCCTAACATTAAATACAGTCAGGTACCTGTTCAAAATTCT
Source organism: Carlito syrichta (assembly GCF_000164805.1). Lineage (NCBI taxonomy): Eukaryota > Metazoa > Chordata > Mammalia > Primates > Tarsiidae > Carlito > Carlito syrichta. The sequence goes on along the minus strand of NW_007249735.1, from coordinate 618,423 downwards.
AAACTGATTCCATTTCCAGGTTTCTATTTGGAACAGCAGTTCACACTCCTAAAGCTTACCATGGTGCCAATGGTGAATGCATCCTTTTGATAGATAAGATGCACGGATGTCATTTCTTGTTGTTTAAGGTTACCTTCCTCACCTGAAATGATTGAAAAAAATAATGCTAGATTGCAAATGGGGAATGAAAAATGTTAAACACCACCAATGTCCATTTGATTGTGTTTCAAATATTGACGCACAGACAGGGAAAGAATGCTAAATTAAGGATACTCTAGGAAGAGGCATATTTTAGGGCATTGACAATGGATAGTTTCAGAATACAAAAAAAAATAAGTTGAAAGAAGGTAAATTTGAGTGGCAACAAAAGGAAAATTTTCAATGACGTAAACCATGATAAGGGCTATAAACTTCAATAAGTTTACTCCAATAAGCACGTGAATTTCCTCTTCACTAAAGCCAAAGCCAAAGACAATGAGAAAGAGATACTTGAATAGACAGTGATACCTGCAAGGCAAAATGACAACAACTTAGAAATTTTTTCCTTATGTCTTTGCCTACATTTCATCTTATTTTTTTAAGAGATGGGGTCTTGCTATATTGCCCAGACTGGTCTCAAATTCCTGGCATCAAGAGATCCTCCTGCCTAGGCCTCCCAAAGTGCTGGGGTTATAGGCCTGAGACACGACACCTGGCTATCTTTGCCAACATTTCAGAAAACAATATTCGTTTAAAAAAATCTTTACTTGATAACTCTTAGGGCCTACTCACTTACTGACTATGTTCCTCTTCCTTCTACTAGAGTACTGCTTCTTGGAGCTCACCTGGATTCTGACCTTGCAGAAAACTTATTTCTTCTCTTGAAAGTTCCTCTCCTTGCTCCAAATGGGAAAGCACAACTGATTTGCAGGGCTGTTTGCCTGTTTGTGGGAAAAAGATAGGTGGATTTTGAGTTTTCTGCTGATAAGAGTACATGGCCATAAAGGACAGGATAGACTACTGAGGAAAAATATTAACCACTGAAGGGCAGCCTGAGAATACCTTGAAGACAACAGTAACAGTCCATCATTAGCAAAGGGAAAGCTCTTGAACCTTTTCCCAGAGACGTTACATACCTATAATTGCTAATGGTTATGCCTAACATCAAAGACAGATTGCAGAATCCTCAGTATTTTCAATCAGTGAGAAACTACAAATTTTCATAGTATATTACATTTAAAAAATCCAATCAACACAAGCTGCATCAAAACAATCTAAGTGATGTGCAGAACAATCCCTACAACAGAATAATTATTTTTAAAAACATCAACATATTTATTTATCTGCTCAAAACCAGAATTCCCACCACAGTTCTGAGTGTTGAAGATTGGATAACAAGAAGGACATGAAATTGTGGTCAGAAAGATTATATTCTAGTGAGATGACAATATAACTGAAAAGCAAAGAAACAAATTGCTGTTGATAGTTATGAAAGGATCAAGACAGAGGCTGAAATGATAGGTGGGAAAGCTGTCCTAGATATGAGGCCTGATAATTAAGTTATTGCTGTTGATAGTTATGAAAGGATCAAGACAGAGGCTGAAATGATAGGTGGGAAAGCTGTCCTAGATACGAGGCCTGATAATTAAGTTCACGAACTCATCACAGAGAAAGTGCTACATACCTCATTGTTGAATCACTACAGTCACCTTCAAAGTACTCCCCTTGGGAAGCTATGCACCAACACCAGTGCCTAGTTACCTGTTAAAGAAATTTTGTGAATTTTGCAGCAACCTGGATGGGACTAGAGTCTATAATACTGAGTGACCTCTCACAGAAACAAAGATCTGAGTATCACATGTTCTCACTCATATAGTGGAGCTTGAACATCTATCATAATACTATAAGAAAAGGATTGACAGTGGTGGGAAACTATGGGGGGAGGGAGGGGAAGGGAGGTGGAATTAACGGTAGTCAATATCTGTCTGGGGATGGGGAGACACCCCTTATCAACAAGGGTGCCTGAACGATGCATATTTGTATACTTAACCCTTAACTGTACCCCACAATTTTAAAATAAAAAATATTGATTTAAAAAAATAAATAAATTTTGGAACTTTTTTTTGGACCGATCATCAGAGCTGCTGTCATATTACCTTTGATGTCCTAAATGTAATCAAATTGTCTTCCTTTCAATATTTCCTTTATCTTAAGGTAAAGGATACAGTCATTGGGGGCCAGATCAGATTAGTAGGGAGGATGTTCCAATATAGATATTTGTTTACTGGCTAAAAACTCCCTCATGGATAGTGCTGTGTGAGCTGGTGCATTGCCATGATGCAAGAGCTCCTTCAGGACCATTTTTGCATACACCTTTCTCATGCCAAGATTTTCAGTTAAGATTTTTCTAACTGTTTCTCTATTGATGTCTAATTGGTCTGCTATGCTTCTCACAGTCAGCCGATGATTTTGATGCATAATTCAACAAATTTTGCAATGTTTTCATCAGTTCTGCTTATGACTAGTCATCCTGACCTTGTTTCATCAGTGACGCTTTCTCTCCTCTTAGAAAAATGTTTAATTCATTTATACACTGTTGTTTTCTTCATGGCATTATCCTCATAAACTTGTACTAACATGTCCACCTCCACTTTTGTCAAGTTTAACAGGAAATTTAATGTTTGTTCATTGCTCTCATTCAAACTCTGACATTATTGCAATGACAGCTCTGACAGCTTTTCCAGAAAAAGGTTCAAAATTGCTTTGATGCGTGGACAATGTGTTGGTATTGGTGCATAGCTTCTCAAGGGAGGTACTGCAGAAGTGACTATAATGGCCAGGCTCGGTGGCTCAGCCTGTAATCCCAGCACTTTGGGAGACCAAGGTGAGTGGATTCCCTGAGCCCATGGGTTGAGACCAGTCCGGTCGACTTGGTGAAACCTCATCTTGACAATAAATAAAAAATTAGCTTGGTGTGGTAGCATGCACCTGTAGTTCTGGCTGTTTGAAAGACTGAGGTGGAAGGATTGCTGGAGCCCAGCAGGTTGACGCTGGGGTGGCTGTGAGCATGCCACTGCACTCCAGCTTGGGTGGCAAAGTGAGACTCTAACTCAAAAAAAAAAAAGTGACCATAGTGATATTCAGCAATGAGACTGCAGCACTTTTTCTAGGATAAGTTTGTGAACTTGGTTGTCAGACCCCATATTTGGTAGAATTAATCAATAAAAATACATGAATGAAGACATAACTATTAAGAGACTCACCAATAGAGACCAGGTGACTAATGTTCTCCAGCATCACATCTCTGAACAGCTGTCTCTGGGATGTGTCCAGCAGGGCCCACTCTTCCTGAGTGAAGTCAACAACTACATCCTTGAATGTCATGGGTTCCTAAAACATTATGTACACTCTGCTTCAAACAGGGCAACTTCTGCCAATGTTCAGCATGGCACAAACTGACAGTACTAAGGAAGTGGGAGTGGTATGACAGAAAGATCCATGTTTGAGGTTCCAGTCACAGTCTGACCTGGGAATATGACTTTCAGATATACTCAGACATAAAACTTCACATAAAGAAATACCACATGTAATGCAGCATAATATAACCTGAAGATTTCCGAATAAATTTTGGTTTCAAGATACTAATTATAAAACTTGCACTTGGAAATTTATAATTAAAATTCTCCTCTCCACTAACTTCAAGTAAACCCACAGACTCATCACAAGGCAAGAAGTATTCATTATTTGTCACATTTTAATCACGACTATAGTTACATATTCTCCTAATGGACGTCAGGTTCTTCATGAATAAAATAAAGACCTATTAAGAGTTCCCAAAGATCAAGTGAGGTAATATGTAAAAGGGCTCCTAGCTATTAAACCTTTTTTGATGCCATTCACAGGTATACTATTCATTACATGACGGTGAATATTAAAGCAATGTTCAGGATTCTGCAGACTGAACAACTTTCATACTGAACTTAGCATCAGCAGATGCAGCCTCTCATCTCCACACAACTGAGGTGTTCATTATAACAGATAAGGATATGTGGTTCAGCAGCACAAGCCAGGGGCTCTACGACTTCTATACTGATAGACAGTCTCATCCTGACCCTTCCCATGGTCTTAAGACTCCCTTTCTCAATTTTCTGAGATCTTTAAACATCAGGTATCTTTGTCTCTTTTGTCTCTTCACCTTGTCTCTCTACATTCAGAGGGGAAAAAAAACAAACAGACCACTACCACCAACAAAAGTCTTTGATTATTCTAGTGTCTCCACTTCAAAATTTTTCCAGGGGCCCTAAATTTACTCTTTTCCCAATACCCCTTCACCTATATGCATGGTCAAAATTCAGGAAACAACACTTTATACAATAATTCCAGTTATCGAACTTGAACAAAGGCTAATTTTGGTCAAGGGTAAATAAGAATTTTAGTTTTCTTCTTTGAAAGTTTTTCAAAAACCACAAATATACTCTGTCAAAACCTTAATATTTTTAGGTAGAGAAAATAAATAATTCCTCATTGTCCTCTCTGGCGATACCCCTATCTGCTTTTCCTTCAATGCTATATAGCCCGACCCCAGTACCTGAAACACTAAACTGATTGAGCTTGTCTGGGAAAACAACTGCCTCCCTACAGGCTGTGATATTCTACTCTCACTCATCTTTACCACCTGTACTCACTAAGCCCACACCTTCCAATAATATGGTTAATGAATGAATTATTTACCCAAACAGGCCACGGGCTGGATGAAAGAAACAAAGCCTCTGGCATCTCTTCTGTGAATATGTAGCCTCAGTAGAGGCTGGAATACCTTAATGTCATGTTGAAAGGAGATTACTTCTTGCGGAGTCACTGAGCCAATGTGACTATTCCAGAGTCCTGGGGTATCTTAACTAGGGCTCAGATCCTGGTATTGCTCTGAGTGAACTGAGAATATCCATGCTAATAGGAAAAACCTGTCCATAGGCTGGCAACAGGGGTACAATTTCAGTAGAAAGAGGAATTCCCCACTCACCAGTGACTGCATTGTACTAGTTCGGCTGCCAATTGTATCACTTGGGGTTTTCTCTCACACAGTCCAAGCACTAAGGAGGCAAATCTGAGGAAGAAGAAAGAAACCATGACACTCCAATTGTATCTACAATCTCTAGACCCACATGTCCCAAAGCCCTGGTCTGTCATTTAAAAGTAGCCCTAGTCCAGTCAAGAGAGATATGCATAGTTTGCTCTAAAAGGAATAGAGATGGCCTCTCATCTTCCAGGTTTACAAGACAATGACTATTGTTGCTACTAAAGAAGATATAAATACCTTGATTTTTAGAGATAGGAATGTGAAAATCATTGACTTTTATATTCTAATTAGCCCATGGAATTCTGATGTTTTCAATTCCCTCCATGATTTCAAATCATAAGGAACCCTGACTCATGCCACCTGTAAATGGGATCGCCACCTTCATAAAAACACTGGAGTTTCTCAGATTTAATTATGGGCTTTGCACTTGTGGGCTTTATCCAACATCATCCCAGCACTGTGGAGCCTCCCTCCAAACCCCCTCCCTTGCTCCCACCATGTCTGGATACACTTGTTCTGAATCATGATACCTCCTTTACATGAGGTTTCTACCAGTATCACTCCCTCAGCCCTGACTTCTATGTTTGTTCTAAATGGATTTGTTTATCAACCAAGCAACTTCAGATTCAATTTTATGATGGGATTAATCAATTCAGTGAATTAACTTACAAGAAATGCTAAAGGGAGTTCTTCAAGTTGAAATGAAAGGACATTAACTAACAACATGAAAACATGAATGTATATGTGATGTTATTTATAATAAGAAATACACAGTTTGGTTTTCATCCCAAGTTCCTAACAAATAGCCCATTCCTAATACAAAGACCCTAAAACTCTTGTAATTTCCTAAGCAACAGAGGTACTAGGAGAAGTTTTTGATCCTGAGACAGAGCTCCTAACACCTTGAAACTTCTTTGGTGACAGGAGTTTCTTTTGTTCTAATGAAGCTACTCTTGCTGGGCGCTAGCGTGGGGGATGATTACCTAAAAGACCAAGCCATGATTAAAAGCTATCCTCTGGGAAAGGGAGAGGGGCTAGAGAATGAGTTAATAGCTATTATGCCTATGAGATAATGACTTCATAAAAATCCCTGAACTATGGGATTCAAAGGCTTCCAGGTGGGTAAATAAGAACATATCCACATGCCAAAAGCATGGCATACCCCAACTCTATGGGAATAGATCTCCAAAATGTAGGGCCCTTCTAAACCTTGCCCTATGCATATCTTCAGCTAGCTGTTCATCTGTAATCTTTAAAATATTGTAATAAATCAGCGATATTAAGTAAGTCATTTTCCTGGGTTCTGTGAGCTCCTTTAGCAAATCAAGCCCAGAAAGGGGTTACAGAAGTCCCCAATTTGTAGCCAAGTTGACAGAAGTTGTGTGCAATCTGGGAAAGAGCTACTTATGATCAGCACATGAATGAGGGCCAGTCTTGTGGGACTGAGTCCATAACCTGTAGGGCTTTGCAGTAAATCCAGTTAGTGTCAGAACAGAATTGCCTTTTAAGAAACCCAGTTGGTGTTAGAAAATTGGTCAGTGCAGGGATAAAAGAAACCCTCACACATTTGGTCACTAAAGCATTCTATATTGAGTACTGAGAGTAGAAGATGTATAGAGTTTATTTTTGTTTTTACAGTATAAAACTCATGGGAAAGGTAAGAATATAGTCATATTCAGAATACAGTAATGATGGCATATAAAGCACTCCTAACTCTAGTATAAAAGTTAAGACAACTGAGGTGGAAGGATAGCCTAAGCCAGCAGGTCAAGGCTACAGTAGCTGTGAATGTGCCACTGCACTCAAGCCTGGGTGACAAAGAGTGAGAATCCAACTCAAAAAAAAAAAAAAAATTAAAAGACAAGAGCATTCAAATAACTATACTATAATATAAATAGACGCATGATATATAAAAATATAAGTTGTAACATCAACAACAAAAAATATAGAGGGAGAAGAAGCAAAAATTTAGAGTTTTAAAATGCAGATATCAGCTCAAAACAGACTGTTATAAGATGTTTTATGTATGTCTTATGATAAAAGTAAAGAAAAATGCCTGTACTAGACATACACACACAAACACATACTGAATCAAAGCATACCACTTAATCATCAAATAACAAAGGAAGACAGTAGGAAAGAATGCAACAAAGCAACTACAAACTGTCAGAAAACAATGAATAAAATGACAATGTTGAATCCTAATATATCAATAATTACTTTACATGTAAATGAATGAATTTTTCCAACTGAAAGACATAGGATTAATAGATTTAAAAAAAATCAAACTATATGCTGCCACAAGAGATTCATCTTAGCTTTAAGGACATAGAAAGGATGAAAATGAAGGGATATTCTATGCAACTGGCAACAAAAGAGAGCAGGAGTGATTACACTTACTTGAGGGAAAAAAAAATAGACTTTACATGAAAAGGTTACTCTTAAAAGGTCAGCAGAATTATCCACATTCAATAATTGCATTTGCCTGATTTGCCTATTTAGGTGGAAAAATTGTGTTATAAAAGCATATCTTGATTAGATTTAACTTGACTGGTACCCAAGTTAATCATGGTGTGTCATTTGGATTATAGGACAGATGAGATTACCAACAGTTTAGAAAGAAAGCTCATCATCATAACAGTGCTTTTGCTAGAGAAAGAATCTGTGAGCTCTGTAGTGTGGTAACAGCATTCATCCTCACTGGTTTTCCATTTATTTGAGTTCTGATGAATACAGGAAATAATTTTAACCAGGAAGGATGAACTTCCTTTATTTTGTAAGTTCATTTTAGATCACGAGATAATGACTTAATCTGACTTGTGGCACTTGGGGACAGGCCATCTCCGAATAAGTCAGATTAATATAAACAGGCCATCTCAGAGCAAGTTAGATGAATATGAACACATGTTCCCTTTGAACTTGTAATTCATCACTAATGATCAAAGACTACTTTGAGACTACTCATCATAGTATTCAGGGGTTAATTTTTCTGTTATAAGATCAATGGGGAAGACAGATCAAAATTTAAAAACACAAGAACATTTACGATAGATCACAAGGATGGCATGAAGAGATCGTTGTAATTAAAGCAACAAAGAAGGAAAGGGGAGACTAACATTTGTTAGAGATCACTGAAGAATTCTAAGAAGAACTAACATTTCAAACAACGTTGACAGGAGTCTGAGGTGAGAGATTATGCATGTGGGTGGGCAGAAATGAAGGATTATCATATTATTCACTGGGAAATGATAGCAATGATTGTGTGATTCTAAGAGGGCATGCAAAACATTTGAGTCTATATACTGCTGGTACTTTCTGGCCTATGAGATTTTAAGGACTAGATTTAAAGAAGGGGGCCACATTTCTAACATGAAATAAATTATTTCACTGATATACCTCTTTTTTTTTCCAGTTAGTGAAATTTGATTATAAAACAAATTAAGTTCTTGGTTGATAGCCAATGACATAGGACAGACTAAAGTTAGAGTTAAGGAAATGGTATTGCTCAAAACCGCATATAGTGAAGCCAAGATGTTTGAAGACAAGTGTATTCTAGAGACAGGGGCAGGGTGGAAATTGGGAAGGGAATGAGGCTTCATATGGACACTGGATAACCAATGCTAGTGAATAAACCAAGAATAACTTTAATTCCACAGAGGTTTCCATGAAGGTGAACAACATGTACATGTGACATGAGTAAGGAGTCTTAGGTTTGAGGGTTGGGGAGAAAGAACTGAGGAATCCTTTGAGAGTCATGGGTTAATTAACACATAAAACACAATGATTTTAATTTACTTATATGTAGCCTGGAAATATTCCTGTCTACTTTATGAGTAGCACTAGTCAAAGTCATCATACTTTTAAAAGCAGGAGTGGAGAGATTGTTGTTTTCCCTCTAACTCAGAGTTTTCTGGTGGAACTTATGTTTATTAAATTCTTCTCGATATTAGGTTCAACCTGGAAACATGAATTGTTCCCATTCTGTCTCTAAGTGAGAGCATTAGCAACAGCAACCAGAAGCCATGGTGTGTATAGGTGCAAGATCAGACAGTTTTGCAGGTCTGGCAAAAGACCTTCAGTATGTAAATGTTCGTGATGCTCTTCTCTACTTTCTTCATGATTCCTTTCAATGTTCACATTTTTCACTCTTGGACGGCTACCCCTACCTTTGAGGATAATGCTTTGTTCTTAGTACATAAGCTGAAAATCATGTACCTTTTTTTCTATACCCAGGATATCAACTCTGCCCATCAGATGTGATTTCCTAATTGGAACCAGAAGAGATGTGGAATGAAGGAAATGGATTCCCCTATCAGACACATGTGGGTCAATCCAAGGAAGAGCCTGTCCAGTGAAGGAGCACGACCTCAGTAATATCAACTTCATGTTTTCTTGACTACTTCTGAAAAAGTAGAGTAAAATTGTGCCAGAGTTATTTAGATATCAATATTTATTCATCTATCAATCTACACTTTCCTCAAAACTGTTCTCTCTTCAAAGGGATTTTCATATTTTTATTGGAGCTAAACTTTCACATTGTGTCCTTTACCAGTTCCTTTTTGACTCAAATTATTTCTCCTCTACATCATAACCTATACATCTTTATTTTATCTTATCCACATCTTGATAATCTTTATTATTTGTAATATCCTAAAATGTCTTCCTTCTCACTAGCAAATTCCCATTTCTCATTCTCTCCCTTATGTTGAGAGTCAATATTAAAACATATAAGTGCCTAGTGTGCTTTTAAAACATTTTCATTGGCAAGACCTTGTCTCTACAATAAATAAAAAATTAGTTGGGCTTGTTAGCAAATGCTTGTGGTTTTGGCTACTTGGAAGACTGAGGTGGAAGGATCACCAGAGCCCAGCAGGTCGACACTGGGGTGGCCATGAGTGTACTACTGTACTCCATCCTGGGTGACAGAGTGAGACGCCAACTCAAAAAAAAAAAAAGACTTCCCACATTTGAGACATTCATCCCTCCAGTATAAATATTCCTGTATTGACTGAATGGTGAAAATTCAATAATATTGTATTTTTTTCAACAGATTAGTGCTGGGAAATATGCAGTAAAGTTGTTGCTAAAATCTATAAGGTTGGTCAGTTTCTATTTGTATACAGCTCTAAGCATAATTAACTGATTAGGTTCAATAATAAAATAACTTTGAATATTAACTGGAAAAATGTTGAGCACAATGTTAACATATATAATTGCATAGCAATTATGAATCAAATGTAGATACTTTGTGAGCAAATTCTGCTGGTGTATAAATTCTTTTAAAATGCCATTATTGCTCTTATGATTTAAAATTCAATGAAAATTACTTGTAAAATTCAAATGAATTCGGTCCTGAAGGACTGTGGTTGCCTGGGTGATAAACACCCCCTAAATGCTGAGTCAGGCAATGGGTCATTCCATATATTAAAAGTCTGCATCTAGTGGATCACACCAAAAGCAAAGTCATTTCAGGGAATGAAGTGGAAGATCACTACAGACGTGAAAAAAGCCCCATTTTCAAAATGTCTAGAACAGATTGGAAGTATGCATGTGCTAATTCATGTAAGGATAAAACTCTGGTCTCTTATGATCCATTTTCTAAGTTTTTACTACACATGTCTGCTCTTTGGATTAAATTGTAATAACAAATGAAGACCTGGCAGAAAGAAATATCTCCTATCAGAGAATGTGTAATTTTCAAGTTAAATTTGCATGAGTGCTGGCTGGAGAGAGGATACGATTTGTATGCTGAGTTCTGGCCCCTCTTCAAATCAATTACTTTTTATTATCCAGTGTTTCAACACCTGGACTGTTCTGTAGAATGAGAGGTAAACGACACAATTTTACCACCTTCACAGAGTTAATATCCTACTAGTGGCCATACAAATAGACAGCAAAAAAAAAAAAAAAAAGTGTGGTATTAAGGCTTGATATATGGATATTTGTCCCCTCCAAATCTCATGTTAAAATTTCATCCACAGTGTTGGAGATGGGGTCTAATGGGAGGTGCTCGAGTCATGGGGGCAGATCCCTCATGAATGGCTTGGTGCCTTTGTGCTGGGTTCACAGTAATGAGTGAATTCTCATGCCATTTGTGCCCGTGAGAACAGACTGATGAAATGAGTTTGGCATCTCCTCTCTCTCGCCATGTGATGCCTGCTCCCCTTCCCCTTCCACCATAAGTGGAGGCTTTTAAAGGTCCAGAAGTAAATGCATGTGCCATGCTTCTTGTACAGCCTGCGGAACCTTAAGTCAAATAAACCTCTTTGGTGTATATACCCAGCTTTAGGTATTACTTTACAGCAATGCAAACACAGACTCAGAAAAAGCCTAACTCAGGATTCAGGGTAGTTTTCTTATCCAGGAACCCACATAAGCCCTCCCTGACTTCAGGATATGTAGCACTGAGGTGACTGACCTCACCTGCTGATGCACCTGCCTCCAAACTAGGCTGTGACTTCTGCCTTTTAGCCTCTCTTGCTCTTACTTATGACATGCCTCAGCATTTTTCAGCCACTTCTTGGTTGCTAAGTGAATTATGTTTCCTCCAAGTCTAAGTACTTGATGAGAAAAAAGACAACTTCTTTATTTCTTCTGTGAATACACTTGGCCTGATAGAAACAAACAGGACTAGTTTAGTGAAATTATGAGGGCAAATTCATTATGCATTCCCTGGCCTACACTGGATTACAGAGAAGTCGGAAAACAATAAAGAGAATCAGAGACATGGACATGACATGACTTAGTCAAGGAGTTCTAGGCCACGTTGGAAAACCCACCATTCCCACAAAAACTGACTCTGGTTTAGCTAAAAAGGAAATAAACCCAGTTCTCTTAGATATGTCATCTTGCAACTGAAAACATTGAAAACAACACAAGAAACAGCACATTAAGAATCTAATAAGTGGAAATAAAGTAGGCCACTTATGAACTTGAGCAACTACACAATAGTGAGTTCCCTGATTGTCCTTTTTTCTACCATATTTTTCAGACAGGGTGTTGCACAAGCTTCTGACCAAAACTGCCAATAGCAAAAGCAGCAACACAAAAAGAGCTGAGCTTCCAATCTCCACTCAACAAATTCAGATGGTGCTCTGATTCCCTGCTCTAGTTTTGTGCCAGGCTAGAGTTGGGGGTTGAGGTCCTGATCGTCCCATTTCAAGCAGAAGCAGATGATGCTCCAATTCCCCTGCCAGGGTAGGATTTGGGGCTGAGTTGGGAGTTGAGACTCACCCCATCCCAACAAATCCTGTTATAAGTGGGGTTTAACCTTTAAGGACACCATAGGCCACTCAATTTCTTACAAAAGGTAATACTATCTTACTGTCAAACGGCAAGCACTGACTACTATGCTAGTAGAAAGATCCTCAATTAACTAAGTATTTGGCTAAAGCAAACTAGATGTAAGAATATAGGTGAAATGAATTTAAATAATAGAAAAAAAATAAGAACTAGAGGCTTCCGCCAGTATTACTAGGAATTCTTTTGCTGATAGATCAAGGTAGGATGAATTCAGATAAAATATGAATAAACATATCTGTGACCCACTTTCTTTACAGTCACTGTGCTTCTATAAACACATGGTTTGAGAAATATAAAGCATCACCACAGAAACCTTATCCCAGAGGGTTTCAGAAAATATTTTCTGAGGGTACTCAACACAGAGGGACCAGGCAAGTGGGGCCTCAGTGCAGCCCTACCTCTAAGTCCAGCTGTATCAGTTTTATACATATGTGCTTTTAATTGTTTCAGAAGGCTCAGTGTCTTTCTTTTGAAAATGGAGGTTTAAAAACCATGACTTCATCCTTTTTATTACAAGTCAGGTGAAGAACCAAATGCACAGAGAGGCTCAATAATATTCCCAACTCCACGGGTAAATATGCAGAATTGGGCCTAGAGTCAAGTCCTCTGGCATTGATCTGCAGATCTCAGTAATTCACATATATACAATCTTTTTTTTTTTTTTTTAATGAATGACAGTTTCCGGGAGTAAATGATATATTGAATGTGGTAGACTGAAAATGGCCCACAAAGATCTCAGGTCCTTGCAACCTGCGTAAGTTATATAGAAAAACTGTCCTTGAAGATTATTTTTTAAAGATCTTGAGATGGGAATTCTATCCTAGCTAATATGGATGGGCCCTAACTGCAATCACAAGTGTTCCTACAAAAGAGAGTTAGAGATTTGACCACACGAAAGAGAGAAGGCGATGTAAATGTAATGACCTCAGCAGAGAGAAAGATCTGAAGATACAGTTGAGGATTTAGAGATGGAAGAAGCTTCAAACAGCCAAGGAATTCCAGCAGCTACAGAATGAAAAAGGCAAGACTGCTGCTCTAGAGGATGGAAGAGGCAAAAACACAAATTCCACATCTTTCTGTGGAGGGAGTGCATCCCTGCCTGCACACTATTTTCATCACAGTGAATTTGATTTCAGACTTCTTGTCTCCAGGACTGCAAAGAAATAATACATTTAAGTTTGTTTTAACTCACAATTGTGGTAATTTGTTACAGTAGCAAAGGGAAATGAATATATGGAATACTACTATAAAGGATGCTTAAATAGAATTTAATAAGACCATAAACAAGTTGTCTTGCTTCAAAAAGTCTAGTTAGGGAACTGAGAAACTGAGGTCATTAAAAATAAAAACAGCACATACATTGTTAGCTTTGTATTCACTTGCCTCTGTAGCAGATAGTGGTTTCGATAAAACCTGAGGTTGCCATTACAGTAACTTGATTCTATAAAACACACTGCACAAGCACAGTCATCTGCTACACAGTACAACATTGATCCCAAGTACTGAACACAATATACTGTAACAATACATTTGCAAAAAAAATAGTTGTTTTCAAACCATAATTTCCCAAATACAACACAATTCTCCAGTCACTGACAGCAAAGGGTTTACCTAAAACATACCTCCTGTAAGGAGAAATACACACTAAGAAATGTATTTATGTATTTTTATTGAGGTAAAATTCACAAAACAAATTATTTTGAAGTCTCCAAACGTTTCCCCTCTAATTAGGTTAGCTGCATTGGTGAAATTAAGGATACTGATTATGTCTTTAATTCTGCACTGCTTCTGTAAGTCTAAGAAGCAATTTTCCTGTTTTCCCAAAGTCTCCTTGTTTTATGAATTTGGGTTGTTCTGGGCAGTACTATAGTGAACCGGAACAGGAAGTTTAATTCTAAGATGACTTGTAGTCCACAAACCTCCTCTCAGACCATGGGCGTCAGTGTGACTTTGTAAATGAAATACTGATTTTCAAATACACATTAACAGTAAATACTTTCTAGGATTCTGAAGTATCCTAGATGCATATCTTACTATCAACCAAGAGAAAGACCATCCAAGAAAGTCTCTTTCTTCAATTCAGATTTAGCTGAAATTCTAAGGACTGTAATATTCTACACAGTTCAAAATATAAAGGAGTCCCAGAATAAATGATCTAATTTTATTACTGATCTTCCTGTAAGTGGTAAATTTTTCAATCATTTATTTTTTAAATAATATTAAGAACTTTTGAGAGTCTTAGGATATACCTTAAGATATAAAAGAATAAATTATTTCTCAACAAAATCAAATTATTTATTTTCATTTTAGGCACAAGCATTTGATTTACAAAAACAGTTTTCTTTTTAAATGCATTTCTATCAGGTAAAAAGGTACAGTCTGCATTATTTTTGTAGCAAGCACTGTAAATAATCAAGGACTCAGTTTCCATGATTGTCCTACATATTCCTATATATTTTCAGTCTGGTTATGATGCAACATTTTTGAGGCAAACGAATATTTCTTTTTGTCAGAAATGAATATATATGGCATGAGGTGTTGAATTAGATCTGTCAGGCAGTCAAGTTACATTTAAAAATAAAGATATAATTTAAAGACATTTAAAAAATACTCTAAGTGTACAATCCTGAAGGACACAATTTATAAAGATGGGGAAATTGTCTTGGGAAGTACAGATATTTAATTGAAGATTTGGACAAAGTCTTAGAAATACTGGTAGAGATAGGAATAGCTGCAGAGTTGTTTTATTTTTGCCCCACCCCCAGGTTGACAGATCTTGCGTAAAATCCCTGAGACAGACAAAATCTGCTGTGTCCCCAGGGTAAGAGCCAACAGTAGGAAGGAGATGAGGGCAAACTGGATTGGAGAAGGCAGGAGGCTAATAGATTTCAGGGCCTGATGGTTATGCAGGTCCAAAAGTCCTTCTAAAGCCATTGGGAAACCACAGAATTAAGGTTGGAGAATGATATGAACAGATTTGTGTTTGTCAGTGGGCTTTCTGCTGCAGAGTATATTTAAGTAACACAGAAATATATTGTTGAGTTTGGAGAAATAAATGAATATTGCCTGTCACTGGGTTTTGGTAATGAAATGGGGAAAGAAAATGAATGGATAGTGAGACGAGGCAGCATAGTTCACAAACCTTTATTATCTGTGTTTCCTCAACAATTACTGAGCTTGACCAACGTGTCAGGTATTGTGGAAGGTGCTGGGGATGCATTTTTAAAAGAGTATCAGAGTAATGATCTGTAATAATTAGCCTGAAAACCAGTGGTCATATAAGAATAGAAGGAGAAGAGGGAAGAACTTCACATAGAAAGAGCATTCTTTATTTATAAACTGAGGACTGGTAATTAATGGGAGATGTTACCCTCGGGGGACGAAAGGGTCTGTGGCATGCATTCTAATTTTTTTTTTTTTTTTTTGAGTCTCTAGATGGCAGGTTAAGTCCACTCCTCGAGGTTCATACTCCTATGGACACCAATGGTTGGCGAGTCCTCTGTCTCACCTCATCCAGTTTGTGTATCTCCATTTACATGTTTACACTCTGATTATGTTGTTATAATTTTTTGCCCACCTCATGCACAGAAGGAGAGTACCTTGTATCTCAGACATCTCACTCCTACCTGAAGGCAGCCCATTCTCCTCATTCTTGTCCCTAGACCCAGACATCCTATCTCTAACCTTCTAGAAACCTACACAGGGCAATCTCAGGCCTACACTCTGGTAGGTTCTCATTCCTGACCTTAATCTCCTCTGGGTTTTGGAGGAAATCTGAGACCGACTGAAGGTTACGCAGTCTCCACTCCCTGCCAATTGGCTGCCCCACTGTACTGTGGGGTGAAAAAAACACTTCCCTTCAGAAAGGACACTGCTGGCCATAGGAGTATTTTCTGCCTCTTAAACAGTCCAGTTTAAGGGGTAGCTTCGTGAGGTCTTCATGCCCATCATCATGTCCATTTCACCCACAGTCTCAGTAAGAGTAGTGCCTGCTGTGGACACATATTCAAGACAAACTCCCTCACCCTCCCAACCAACGTGCCACAAGGCAATCTACCCCTTTATGCTTCAATGATGAGCCTCTCCTGGGTGTAGGGACACCAAGGTCAGACGAAGCCAACTACCTCTTCAGGAGAGGGTCTGAGGCCAAGGCCCTTTCTCTTCTCTCTAACATGCCAGACTCCATGGGACCTGAGATCCCCAAAGGAGCTCAGATATGCTCATTGTGAGAGAAGGACAGAACTGTCACTCTCAGAGCACCAATAGGGGACCAGGGATGTTGCTGCTGTTTGAGGGGCCTAGGTCCTATCTCTGCACTCACAGCCCTGTGTTCTCTTCAGACCTTGCTAGGCCATGGGGAGAAGACGGACCCTCAATGACCATGAGCTGAGGACTGGGCTCTACTCTAAGGGACAACAGCTGCTTGAGAATTATGCAAGATGACAGAAATGTTGATGGGACTTTAATGATCTTGAAGCTGCTGATTAGCCACCTTCCAAGGGCCTGCATGCTCCTTATATTTGCTCTTTATCTCCCTCACACTTTTTAAAATTTAGAAGTGACTGAGGATTTGTATCATCAGTTCTGATGCTCATTCATGAACAAATGTGGGGTCTGAGGAATCTGGATAAGCATTTGTGAGGACATGAGAGGAACTCCACAGATCAGAAAGTCTGAGTGAGTAGGAAGAAGGGGTAGGGACAGTGAACAAAGAACATCAACAATGCTGAACACAGGTGGGAAGATTA
Source organism: Carlito syrichta (assembly GCF_000164805.1). Classification (NCBI taxonomy): domain Eukaryota; kingdom Metazoa; phylum Chordata; class Mammalia; order Primates; family Tarsiidae; genus Carlito; species Carlito syrichta. Next base: position 601,317 of record NW_007249735.1, on the reverse strand, counting down.
AAAGGTAACAGGGAGTACTGTGGATGTCAGAGTACTGGGGTAGAACAGAGTCATGTCAGACAAGAGAGGGCAGGAAGCTCCACCAGAAACATGTGTTAGCAGTTGAGACTTGAAAATAAAAGCACGGCAGATGAGAAGGCAGAAGCATGGGTGTGTGTTTCTATTTATTTAATAATCCATGTAATTTCCCTCTATGACCCTCCCAAGGAGGTATTAATAGCTGATGCGACCACAGAGATACAGAAGTCCAAGCAAACACTACGAGCACTCAGGTAGAGACAGCACCGGGTGTGGAGCAGGATCTGTGCAGCCACCCCTGGTGAGTGCTCTATAGTATGCCCCAAAAGGGAGACAAGAGTCATCTCTGAATTAGGGGATACTGTGAAGATAAAATGAATTACTCCAGAATATGGCCCAGCTGTCACATGGCAGGTGCCAGTCAATGTGGTAGTTGTTGTTATGAATATCATCACTATAGCCCTCTTCACTGTCACTGTCACCATCATCATGGAATGAATACAAGTGTCCCCAAGGCCAGAGAATTCTGAAATGGCTCCTGAGGAGGGTGGGTGCTAGATGTCTCAGAGGTCAGCTTTATAAATAGTGTCTTATTGAATGAAGATCATTATAAAGCTTTCCCAAACCAACACACACAAAGCCTGCCTGAGCCCCCTCAATTTTGTGCATCAATTCAGGAGCCTGAGACCACCACGGCAGGTAGGGTTTTCTAGGCCTGGGTGAATGTCTGAAAATGTCCTAGAGCCATTCAATTCCTCCATGGAGCCTGGAAACTGCTCATACAGGTCCATGCTGGCCTGGGAACACCACAGGTACTTTCTCCAACAGCTCTGGGATGACATGTTTGAGCCAAAGTGTCTGGGTCTCCAGCAATTTCGGTGGATCATATGGTGGGGAGAAGCCGGGCAGTAAGGACTGAGACAGTTCTGGGGGCTCTATGCACACTATTACAGATGGGGCTTTTGTGTATTATACACGGATCTGGAAGCCTGACTTCCTTTCAAGGATTCCCTACAAGCAGTCACTTGGCCAAACTCATGACATTGTTTGGGTTTTGTGTATGGGGAAGTCCTCATGACAGGTTCCCTTTTCTTCCATCCCACAGGCCTGCTGGAACATGAGGTCCTAAATTGGCCCACATACTTCAGCAGTTTGGATTTTTTTCCCCTCTTCTGTTCATTTTTGCCTTATGAAACACATTTAATCATGCAAACCTAATACTATGACTCCAAAGCACTCCATAGGGCCCAACATCAATTCTTCATCATTCATCTAAAAAAATCTGTCCTCAAATCTGCCATCTCCTTAGGTTTACTATTATTTTCATTCTTATAAGCACCAATGTTAGTATTATTATGATATTCATCAGTGTCATTATTATTTAACATTATTTTAGGTACTACATTTATTATTAAGAATAATTTACGTAGTTGCTCTGTGCAAAGAGATTGCTCAATTTACTGAAGATGATTAGGAAGGATTTCCCAACATGCACATACATACACACACACATAGTTCCTTCCAAACTTCTGCTATATTGTTTAGTAACCTTTGGTTGTATTTGCTTTCTGAAATATTCCAAGGCCCTCTCCAGAGTCTGAGACCCAACTAAGTAGGCATTACAACCTCAGGAATGACCACACCCCTGGCTTAACTAAGCCTCACAAAAAATTTGCAAGTCACATCAAATTCCCATCAACCTCTGGTGCCAGTCTCTGCAGGGAGAGCTTCCTTAGCCCAATAAAGCCACAAGATTTTTTCTGAGTCTACTCTGAGGGTTTCAGACCACTCTTATCTTCTTAGAAGGGCAAGATAGTGTATCCCCACACACACGAGCCTCCTAGAATTCTCTACCTGGGCTCAGGAGTATGAGAATCACCACTACAGACAACAGAAGTATAAGAAGGGTGCCCCAGGCCCTGTGAGCCTCTGGTTATGTTCTAAATCTACACAGGTGCCAGAAAAGGTGGGTGCTGGACTAGACTAAGGCATACAGAAGGCAATCTACTCTCATGAGCAATCTCAGGATTGGCTAAATCCTCTATGGTGATCAACAATGGCTTGGGCAGGCCTGGGTCACCCCCTGCCAGCAGGGAGTACCAAAGATGAGACCCAGCAACAGCCACAGCGGAGTTATGTCAACCAAGGTGTTTAGACTTCAAGGGGCAGGGAGGACAGAAGGCACAAAGCCAGCCAGGCCCAGGGGTTACAAAGCGCTGGGTTTTAATGTACAATTTTGGTGAGTCTGCTACATGCTGAGTTTGGATCTGAAGTACAGCCTAAATTCCTAGCAAAAATAAAACACCAAAACATGATGTTCATAAATGTACATGCAGTTAAAAATATATGTTGGAAATATACATAATCAGAAACACAGAAATTCTAAGAGAAACACTAATTCCTTAAATTTTATGGGGGGTATAATAAAAATGTATCATTATGTATGTAATGAAACAACATGAGCAGGTACATAGAAGACGAAGTATATCTGACTAGTAAATACAAACTGAACTTTTATCCAAATCATAAAGACTCTTTTTTCCACTTCAGTGTACCATGTCAAATACGACTGCAGTTGGTACAGAGAAAATATAAGCTAATTGCAAAAAATAATACACAAAATAGGCCGCAGATACTTACCATGGTAAAATAAAAATATAAATATACAATAATCAGGTAGTACAAACAGGTCAAACAAACTGACAAAGATAGGTCATACAACAGGATTACAGTAAAATCAAAAGGGTATTTCAATTAGAGTCATGATAATTATGAATAATGAAAGTAATCAAAACCATTGAATTAGGTCTACAGCTGTGATCTTAAAGAAATGTAAAACTGTAAAAACACTTAGAAGAGAAGGAAAAAGAAAAAAGTAGTTATTTGACTTTCCAAATAGTTACAAATTAGTAGATATTAAAGTTTAAAGAAGATTAAATGAGAAAAGAATGACATGAAGAAATAGATTTGACAGAAATCAATTTAAAAATTTTTTTAGAGTAAAATCACAGAACTGAAAAACCCTATAAAAAATAACACTAGCAAATAAAACAGACCACCCATTTACTTAAAATACATAATTTATAATGTAAAAAGTGGGAAGATTCTATTCTAATTTGAATATGTATGATAAACTGACTAATTATCAAGGAAATACAGTATAAACATTCACTCATAAATAAGGAGAAAAATCTGATTAGCCAATATTTACCATTATATAAAGAGTCAATCTCTAAAAGGAATTTGTGAGAGTTCTCTCAAAATGTTAAATCACTTATAGTTCCTTTGTAATGTAAACTCTCCTAAGGAAGAAAAATTAAGCCTGTCTTCAATAGTTTGTTAGGCTAATCAAAATGTACAAAATGTCAAAATAATTGGAAATTATATCACCAATCTTCACTGATTACATTTGCAAAAATTACTAATACAATTTTCACCGTGTAGTTACTTATTTTGGTCACTTAGCCATCACTGGCAGGTTAAATAATAACAGAACATTGTAAAGTGAAGTTTATTGAAATAATAAAAGGATGATTCAATACTAGAAGATTTACTACTTTCATATAGTAATTTACAGATTAAAAAAATAGATCACATCAACAAACCCTTGAAAAAATATTTTAAAATATTTTACATCTTTAAAAATAATTTTAAAATCTTTAAAAATCATGTCAAATGGGAGAATTATTCTTGTTGCTCAAGAGAATTTGAACAAATATATTCAGCAGTTAATAAAAGCAGCATTTTCATTAAAGGTAAGGCTGAAAAATGGGGGCTGGTGCTACAACACAGGATGCCTGAGTCGCGACCAAGACAAGAGGGGAAAAGAGATGGAATACAAAAATGAAGTCGAAGAGCTGAAATTGAATTTATTCTCAGATGAAATGACTGCAAGCACAAACAAGCACAAGAATCTATTCTATCAATACTAATAATATTTTAAAAGTGGGCAAAACTACTCCGAACATACCAAAATCAATATATCCTGTTTAGTAGCAATAATTCATAAACTAACTCACCAAAATCAGCCTCTATTTACAACAGCAAAATATTATGACTACCATTTGAAATAAATTTGCAGATCCACGTAAAGAAACTTAAAAACTTACTAAGGACATAAAAATGGCACGAATAAGGCCTGGCAAACCAAATTCTTAGACTTATGAAAACAGTGACATAAAACCCCAGTGACTGTGAAAATCAAGGAAACTTAAACATAAAAGTTACCTTTGGTATTTCACATTTTAAAACATAAAGATTAGCCTAAAAGTCAATTTTGTCTCAATTTTGATTTTGGGTGATGATACAGGCAAAATAAATGTGAGAAGAAAAAAATGGAGACATGAAATTTTATCTAAATCTATGTTATTTGAAAATTTAAAATAAGTTAAATTAGATATTTAAAACAAACAATATTAAACAATATAACATGAGGACTGAAAGAAACATAGTATCTTATAAAATAGGCCATACCTTCTTAAGGAAAACAAAAAAATGAAAGGGCATACAGGAAGGATTTTGGTTTCACAAACATAAGACACCAAAATATATGTGTGTATGTGTATGATTAAACTACAGAATGTAAAACAGTATCTAAAATACATTAAAAAATGAGTCAAGCAGAAAATGAGTCAAGTATAAAAATGCATTTTATATGAAAATTTATGTAGTTGCACAATTTGTGAAATGGAAATAAAAGCACTGAGTTGTCATTTCATCAAAATTTACAAAAAATATACATACAGTTATCAAGTCCTGGGTAAAGTAGTAGGGGAACTTTATGTGACAGTGGTAGATAAGAAAATATATATGCAGCTTTGGGGGTGCATCTTGCTATAATATATTACAATTATGAAATATACTATTTCTTGATCCAGCAAACAAACCTCAACTTACCAGAAGTGGAGGAAACCTCAGACATCTGCAGAGAAGTCAGTGTGCTACGAGGCATCCAATGCAGCATTCTTTACAAATGCATGAACAAGGACTCCTTGGAATGGATGTGCTGTGAACAATTTTAAAAACCTCCTACTGTTAGACAGGTTGATTCCATTTTTAAAAAGCAATTATGGAGTAAAACATACTCCATCATGTAGAAGAAATGCCACCTTAATTTGTCAAGGATATCAGTTTCTAAACTGTCCCTTCTATCCCAATCATCAATATTTTGAAGTCAGATCAACACTGATTCATCTTATTATGCTTCAAATGCATTATATACTCAGGTATAACAAATTTTCCCTCATCAATCTTCTTTTCCAGTATTTGTCAGGTATTCCTGACATTAGTTCACTACTAATATGTGCAGTTTCTTTAATCCTGATCTACAGATACAGTGTATCCATATGTGGTTCTTAAACAATCCCTACTGGCCAAACTACTGACACTATAGGTCCCGCTCCCCATCTCTAATCCATGTCTGGGCATGAAGTCTTTCCCATCTGACTCCCCAGATGGAACTTCACAAGTTCTATGTCACTGGTTCACGGTACAGTGTATCTGTGAGAAGATGGAAGGGGGTTAAGGGTAGACTAGGTTGAATTAGGAAATGTGTTAAGCAAAATACTTGAGAGTCAGAGAACAGCACATCCTAAAAACAGTATTTCAGGAAGGAGAGTAACAGAATAATCAACAAATAGCATGACTTTTTCCAGTGGAAATGTCAGTCCTGACTGTTCCTCCTTTTTCTTAGCTCTGAGTTCTTTCTCAGGCATGATCAGTCTTGAGAAGTTACTCCTGGGTGTTAGAAATATGCATATGAGGGTTTTAAATCTACATACTCCCTTCCTTTATCACATCCACACAGTGTAGAACTCAGCATGTGAAAAAGACAGTTTTCTGCTTCCACCAAAACAAGAGAAATTCGGGACAATAAATTCCTATGTGGACACCAACAGGTGAGTTTTTCTGCCTCTTTCTTCCTAACATCTTTCTACTCTAGTGAAGCCCACATGCTACATGGCAGTTGTGGGTATATGAGCTAGGCTGAACCCTTTCAATCAAAACCCAAAGTCCCTTCTGGTGCCTGCTGACTACAGGCTTATGGGTGAGAATGGGCAAGAAGCTCCAGTTCCTGAGCTTCCCCCAGCCTCTCTCCCATTCCTGGATGCTAAACACCCAAACTGCACTGCTCTTCCTCTTCCAAGCTCCCTTCCCAGAAGCAAGCGTCACCTCATTGGAGAGATACCTTTGTTCTATGCTTGAAGAGTCTTGCTCTTTCCTATTCAGCTGCCTTGTATCATTATGTGTGCTTGGAGCAGATGGAAAGATGAATAGAAGAAGCCAGTAGAGTAACCTGCACTGGCCTCACAGGAATGACACAGCCTGTATGGGATAGCTGCAGGGTTTGTTCTGATCATTTCTGCCTTAAAGATTCCAGATCCTATTTCATACTCTTGAGCAAGAGTAACTTGGTTTTCATGGTTTAATCATATTCATTAGAAGTATTTCTCTTTTCCAGAACATCACATTAAAACATCAAAAATATAAAATAAAAACTAATTACTGGCACTGAAAACAAAAAAGAAAGTCATCTTTGGAAATATCTCTGAGCAATTTGTTCATTATGAACAGATGGGATCTATGGGAACAAAGTTCCAGAACAATCCAGGTCATCCTTCAATATTTTCAGAAAAAAAGACAAAGAAAACTTCAAGAGATCATATACTTAGTTGCAAATTTTAGACCACAGTCAATTAAATTATCATACAAGGAAACTATTGAATATTACACAAGTACTATTCAACCTCAGAACACAAGTTGAAAAAAAATAAACTAACTCTGTAATTTGGTTTTGACTGTTATGAGAAAAAAAGAAAAAAGAAAAAGAAATCATCAGGCTGGGGCAGTGGCTTATGTTTGTAATCCCAGCACTTTGGGAGCTCAAGGAGGGAGGATTGCTTGAGTCCAGGAGTTTGAGACCAGCCTGGGCAACAGAGCGAGATCTTGTCTCTACAAAAAATAATGTAAAAAAATTAGCCAGGCATGGTGGACTATAGTCCCAGTTACTTGAGAGACTGAGGCAGGAGGATCACCTGAGTCCTGGAATTCGAGGTTGTAATGGTTCATTATCTGGTCACTGCACTCTAGCCTGGGGAGAGTGAGACCCGACTCAAAAAAGAAATTAATATCCTTACCAAGTGCGTAATGTATTAGTGTCAAGGTATTTACTAAAAAACAAAAAGTTTTTTCAATATATAATTAAGATGGAAAAGTACTGACGCCTCATAATCTGAACCTAACACAATACATTTAAAAGGTAAAGTAAATTTGGAAGCTAGAAAACCACCGAAAACTCTTGAGAATTGGACTTCCACACTGGGGGTCAAGGCTTCCTCCTCACACTCTGCCCTCCTCCTCCTCTCTACGGATTTGTTTTTGCCTATTTTCATTTACTCCACTGCTTCTTGCCCAGGTCACTCTCCTTCATTCTCGCTGTTTTTCCCAATTCCTCAGATCTACCCACTTCCTACCTCGAAATTACCCTCCCCTTTTCTCCCTGGCTGTCTCTCTCAGCCTCTTATCCTCCGCCCCACCACGACACCAATAGGGACGCAGAAGTTCGAGTCCAGGCAGAGCCCACTTTTCAAGGGACATCGGGAAGGGGAATACCCCGACAGCCAGGGGGCACAGAACTGCGAATGAAGACCATGGGGCGTCACCCGCACCCCTCCCGCAGGTCCGGACTCAGGGGCCTCCCCGAGGCGGTGACCACCGAGGGGCAGGAGACCAGGAAGAGTCCCAGAAAAAGTCAACCGTCTGCAGAATCTCAGGCTGCGCTGAGGGCCAAGGGCGCGCGACTGGGGACGGAAGGCGACAGTCCGCGAACAAAAAGGGAAACTGGTGAGTGGAGGGCGGCGGGGCAGTGACCGCCTCGGGGCGTTGGAACCGGAACCGGAACCGGACACAGACGTGTTACGACTGCGGTGCAACAGGCCTCGAAGCCTTTCAGGAAGACGAGGGGCTCCCCGCCGACAGGAGGGCGGAGGCAGGACCTGTAACTTCCGCATGGTCCCCCGACCCCGGGTGTGGAGGACGGGGCAGGGAAGGGATTGCAAAGCGGGATCTGAACGCAGAGACCCGAGCACGCTCACCTGAGTGGACCTTGGCTTCGGAGAATCCGTTTCCGGGTCAACAGGAAACTGCGTGAGGGCGGGGCCTCGGGCCGAAGGGCGGAGCCGGAGCAGGACTCGGTTTCGGTCAAGACTGGCGGGACGGTTTCTGGATGGAGCCTCGGCCGACTGGGGCGAAGCCGGAGGGGCGAGCCCGGTGGGGAGGAGCGAGCTGGGAAGGGGTGGAGCCTGAGCCTTCCCCGCTCCCCGCTCAGTGCGTTCCCGGCTCTGCCACTCCGCCCCTTCTCCCGCGCAACAGAACAGGAGTCTCCGAATTTGGTTGCACTTGAATCTCTTTGGTGCACGGTGGAACCGGACTGCGCCCACCCAACTTCACATTAAATTTGTCAGACAGTTCAAGGTACGAGCTCAGTTTAGTGAGAACGCAAACAGAATGCTGAACTGTTTCCCTGTTCACAAGTTGAAGCCGGTTTCAGATCAAAAATACCTTTTGGCGAACAGTGGAAATCTGTGTCCTGCAGGTGCGACGCGGTGCCGGAGAGGGGGATACCTCGGCAGGCGGGATCGGGCGGAGACCACGGTGGGATGGGGCGGGAGAAGGGGGGCGCGAGGACCTCGCTGGGCTCGGGTAGGTGAGGGGAGCCGGACAGCAGCTGCCCGTGGGCGGAGCGGGGGCGGGGACCTCGGCGGGTAGGGGCAGGGGGCGGGACTTCGGTGGCCCAGGGGCGGGCGGAGTGTGGTGGGGACCTTGGCGTGGCGGGGTATGGGGGGCGGGGACTTGTGTGGGGCAGGACCTCGGCTGGCGGGTGTCAGGGGTAGGGGGGGTAGGGAAGGAGCCCTGCGTGCACACTCCATGCTTGCCTGGATTTGCAGCGTCCCGCGGGGTCCCCAGGAAGTCATTGCTTTCTGTTCCTCCGTCACCCGAAGCTGAGACGCAGCCACATCAGCTCCAAGGACTTGAGGGGTCGGGACTGGGCTGGGGGTAGAAGGTACAGGAAACGGTTTCACAGAGCAAACTTGATTTCGCGTCTGTGTGTGAATTACTTTCGTTCTTCTGCTTAACCTGTTCTATTTCACACATCTAGAGGTAATTTTAAATTCAGTACTTTTGGGACAAGCGTGAATAGCTTCCCAATTGCTTATGTTGTTAATTTCTAAATATATTGTAATAATACCGCCTGAAAGAATGTTAATTTGAAAAAAGATATTTTAATATATGCCTTTGTTTTTATTTCTGAGTGTTTTGTTTCACGTACACATGGTACACATGATGAGGTTTGTAAGCTGAATACTTTTTAAGAAGTATGTGGATTTTGTGTTTAATAAAAACTTCATATTTTACAATAACTAGGAATATTTGATAAGGATGTCTATTCTCATATGAACATTTAAAAATAATAAAATCACTTTTATATTTCAGTAGCTTCATCTATATCTTAATAAATTTTAATTGAAATGTGTAAGTAAATATCTTTTTTATTTCCTTTGGAAAATGTGAAGTTTATGCTACCTGGAATTTGGTAAGACCAGAATCCAACTGTTCTTGCTTACAGATTATTTCTAGAACTAATGCCAGTTTCTCAACTTTTAAGTTTACTACATATTAATATTTAACCTCAAATCATTTTAAATTTTCGAAAAAAACTTTCTCTTAGTGGAATATATACCACTCTGCAGTTCACACAGAGAAGGGAGCCCTGCCCACGGCTCCTCCCTTTCCCCAGGGATGAATTTACTTTCCCTGTCCAAACACATTCCTTTTAGACCTGCTAGATACTACACTCTGACTAAGGATCCAGAACTGTACACCATTTGGGGTCAAGTGGTCTTCACATTTGGACTCTAATTTATTTTCTTCACCTACCTCATTTGTTTTCTAGGAGTCAAATGATAGAAATATACCTGTGTAACCACTTTCATCAAATCATCTACATTCAGATTTATATACAATGTGTGCTTGGAGCATCTCCACATCAACTGAAGTGATTCTTCATGGGACCACATGGGATGCATACCCTTTTATGAGAAGCCGAGCCCATGAGTATCTGAGTATACCAAATTCTGCTCCCTTGTGTCTTAGTCTCTGCTTCCTTGACTGGGAATTAGATCTAGTGAAAACTGAGATGTTATAAGAAGTAACAGTACACTGAAGTATAAGTTCTTCAGTGAATGTGTTCATTATCATTATTGCAGGGAAAGAGTTTCCAGGTACTCCTTTGGAAAAACAACCTCACTAAAAAACCAGTTCTCTGTTGTGCAGTCTGCAGGTCAATGGTAGGTTTCTAGACAAGTTTCCTCTTGCTCACTTGGGTGCTTCTTTGAGTCCGGAGAAAACACCTGCAGAAAGTAACTGAGTATTTTTGGAGAAACTACTGGGGAAACCAAAGTCAAGGGAACAGCTATGAAATTTACAGCTTTTTCATCATCAAATGATGAAAGCTGGCAAGCCATGCCTGGTGTCTAAACTAGGGAAACCTTTTATTTTCTTCACTGGTACTGAGAGGAGACTGAGGAGTCTAGAGATCTCCAGCTCGGGTCTCTGAGTGCTCCTTTGCAGGATCTGGAAGAGCTGAGTCTCAGAGATTCTACAGCATATGGATGAGGATCTGGGGAGATCATTTGTCTGGTGCCTTGAGGCTGATTTGGATCCCTGGCTCAATCTGAGTGGCAGGCTGGTGGGTTGAGCTGTGAGTACACATCAGGATGCTTGACTCATGCCTGGGGGTTGAGGAATTGGCCCAAGACAAGTGTTTTGGAGGCTGTCTGGGGAATTTGAAGAGAAAACACATGAGTTCCATTGTCTGTCAGGTTCACAAAGAGGATAGAGTTCTGGCTAAAGTGCTTGGATGTGAGCTGGGGCTATCAGGGATAGTCACTTGCTGTCCCTTATTTTGTCCAGGATCTGGAGAAGAAACTTAGCTTAGGTCTTTTCACAGGAGATACTGCAGTGTAGATGGGTCTCAGGGCGCATGTTTTTGTTTTGTTTGGGTTTTTTTTTTTTTTTAATGGGTGACTGACTTGTGAGAACTGCGTCCAGGACAGACTTTGTCAATTTCTTGTGGACAGAAATTGACCTGGGAGGATGATGGAGAAAAGGCATACAAATACATTAAGTTTTCATCTTTATCAGGTGAAAGTGGAAACTAACCAGATAAAATAATATGCATATGAAATTAAATCTGACAATAACAGAAATATAAATTATCACTTTAATATACAAAGTAACCCATATTTGGTCTCACTGAAAAAATTGCAATATCAGTTTGGTTTATTTTTATCAGATTGTAGATTATAAACGTTACTTATATTGTCTCTTGTTAGTTAACTTGAAATAAGCACTTTCACATACTACTATAGGGCATATAGACAGCTGATGCTGTTGTTAAGGAAGTTTGGTGGTTAATGTATTTTGATGGACAATTTGGGAATATTTATCACACTTTATAAGATTTTCTTGCAATAGAATTATATCTTTTGGAAGCATCTGATAAAATCATATCTACATACTTTTTCTACTATGTTGTTGACACATGCAGATAATCATGCACAAACAAACAGGAAAAACAGCATCAGGAAAGTGTACACATAAATTTGAACCACTTTGGCCAGAAATGTATTTTAACACATTCTTCATCTAGGAGGGCAGAAAAGAGAAACAAATCAGGGTTGTTGGGAGGAGAAATGGAGCAGAGAGAGACCCAGTGGCAAGACTCACCCTCAGATAAAGAGAAGATTCAATTTCTTCCCATTTCTCTTGTGAACAAAAAGTGGCAGATAATGCATGATAACAGAGGTGGAAGTCACAACACCAGAGAGCTTTTGCCTTGCCAATTCTTCCTCTTGGTATTTTTGGCCCTCCCTTCCAGACAAGGGTGTTTGCCAGTGCTCATGAATGCCTATCTGTTGTGTTCCTGGATGGTTTGTTTAATTGGTATCTTTCCTGTTCAGAATAATTCTTTTTCATCCTACTATGTATTTTGGTTGATAAATCATGACTACATTGGAAGGGAAGGTAAATCCTATTTTTCTGAAGTTGAATTCAGGCTTAGGTTGATTTTATTTTTGGAGGAACTTCTACTGGTTCAAGGTAACTTCTTTAGTGATTTTTTCCTAGTGCTAATCTACTTCAACCTTGATACATAAGTCTCTTGAGATCTCCTTGTGTTCTCAAATCTGTGACTTCAGCTCCAACAGAGCTTAGTTCCCTTCCTATTGACACACTGTTACTGTCTCTTTCCAATTCAGTCTTCTGGGCATAAAAGAGGACATAGGCATGTTGATTTTGGACAGAGGTAATGCCACAGGCAGCTACCTTAGCATCATCCATTTTATACCACTGGCTATTCCCAGCTTTTACACAACAGAAGTAAACAGCTATGAATTTCTGATTCACTATGGATGTCATGAAGAAAGCATGCCAACCTGGGCAAAAGCAGTTAGTCATTCTGAGGACACCACCCTAATTCATCTGGAGGATTCTGACAAGTTCACCCCGCGTGGACCAGCACAGCATAGAGGACATGAGACAAGTGGTCCTTGGTTCTGCTAAGGCATGTATGGTTGCACATCAAGACACTCAGGATATTGCACTTACTTTGCCTGTGAAATCTGAGAACAAGGATCAGAACCTTGGAGGAAGTGTGCAAAGTCAATGTCTTGGGAGCAGCTGCCTTATGTAGACAAATACCACAATGGTAGCCATTGTCTCCATCCAGCCTTTCAGGTTTCACCAACTGTTCCAAAGCTTGGTTCGCCCTCTAAGCTGCCTCAATGTCCAGGGCACTGTCAAGGTAAGGATCAAAGGTGTCTGAAATGCCATGGAAGTGGAGACAATTGATTTGAGATCTCCAGAATCATGACTAACTGCTTTTGCCTGGGTTGGCATGCTTTCTTCATAACATTTACAGTGAATCAGAAATTCATGGGTGTCTTCCTATTTGTATCTATGCAATGCAGCAGCCAATGCAGGCAAGGGCTGGATATCATTGCCAGAATGGTGGAGGACCCAGTAATGTGAGGTTGCATAGCACACAGCAGGCAGAATCCTTGGTGGCAACAGGTTTGAGAGTGCTCCTTGGACAGCATATAGTTGGCTAAGGGTGTGTGTGTCAGACACTGAAGCATAGCATTCACTCATTAGGAGCTTCCCATATTCTGGAGCCCAGCCCCAGCCTCAGAAGGTCTTTTCCAACTCAGAGGAAGTTTCTCCTTGGGAGTCACTGTTGTCACAGGAGCCAACTCAAAATACAAGATGAGATCTTTCTTAAATGACAGTGATGGGTTTTCAGGCAGATTAGGACTCCAGCGGACATTAGAATCTGCTGCATTTGTCTAAGAAGATTTGAATTTTGGAAAGATACCAGCTGCGACTCACCTCCTAAGTGGAATGAAGAAGCCTTCCTGTCCCCATGAACAGTGACCACAAGCTTTCTTTGTGTCCTCTTCTAAGAAAGCCTCCAAATGGTAGGATATCTCTCTCATCAGTCCTTTTCTGACTCACCCCACCCACCATACCCTTCATACCCACGCATCAGGTACATCAGGCCGATCTACCAATCAGATCCAAGCACTTAATTGAGTTAGGGGTCTTAGGATGTGGCCTCTTGTGTTATCCAGAGAATTCAATGAGCACTTGTTGGGAGCTGGCCACGGAGGCCCACTGAGCATTAGGGATCAGGAAGGGCCGTAGACTCCGAGACCACTAGGATGTGTTCGGAAGCTGTTGACCCATTCCCTCCCTCCTTTTCCATTTGGCACAAACTACCAAGAAAAGCTCCAGCTGGCTCTAACAAAACTCTGAGACCGGAAAGTACACAACTGACCAAGGAGTCTATTGTTCCCATTCCCCACGGCTTATGGTCTTTTGCTTTATCACAATTTAAGTTTGGCTTTGAGTCACATTGAGGAGCCTTAGTACAGGTCACAGGTTCTCTTGATGTGACCTTTAGAAATTTATAGATATAGGTTTTAGAAAACAGTTTATATAGATTAAGAAAAATTAAGTAACCATTTTATTATAGAAGTGTGGTTAGTTCAGTTTGATTTAGAGGGGCCGGTGAAGTTTGTATTAGGCTGGCTAGTGCTAGGAGAGAGTAACCATAGCACCAATTGTTCTATAGAAACCAGTTTGAAATAGCATAGAATAGTAAAAGGCAATATATCATTATGTTGGTTTTAGGTGTAAGCATTGAACGATGTTATGTAGCTATGAACAATTAAGGGTACACAGAAACTGGATAAGAACTTCATGTTTTTCCTTATGTTTGAAAAATACATCTGCTTGAGAGTGGGGGGTGTCTGTGTGCACCTGAACCTGTTCATGTGAAAGGCACATGCTACCTTTTGTGTAATCATAGCAGCAGGAGTTCCCATGATGATAACTTTGTGGAGTTTGGGGATAAAATCCCTGGGATTACACCCATTAAACGGCTTCTGGTCACTTGAACAGGAGTCCAGTCTCTTTCTTTCTCCCCTCTTCTCTTTCTTTCTCTTTATCTTTCCAGAATAATCGCCAACGCTGCCCCACCTTCCAAGGGACCCCCTAAATCTCTCTGCGGGGGCTGGCCCCCCGCAAGCACTGTCTACATTATGTTTATAGAACACCCAAAACAGATTTTATTAGGATCCTGCACAGATATGCTAAAAGGGGAACTGAGTTGGGTGATGGGCATAGATTGTCTTAGCTCTTCCAAAAGAAAGAAAAGGAAGAATGTCAGAAGAAGTGAAGTGTGTGTGTGTGTGTGTGTGTGTGTGTGTGTGTGTGTGTGTTTATAAGTACAGTTAGACATGCACTTTTGTAAGATACTAGTATCCCTTAGGGTATTGAATAAGAAGAAGGTGAACTCACACTTCCTGATTTTAAAACACAACAAAGCTATCACAGTTAAAACACTGTTACTTGCTTAAGATCAGAAATAGAGACCTTAAGGGATGTTAGTATCTTACAAAAGTACACGCCTAACTGTACTTATAAATACACACACACACACACACACACACACACACACACACTTCATCCAACATTCTTCCTTTTCTTTCCTTAGAACCACTTTCATTGATATAATCTATATAATTAATATATTATATACAAGGGTGCCAAAACCTTTCCATGGAGAAAAGACAATTTTTTTTCAAAAATTGGTGTTGTGAATCCTAGACACCCACATAAGAAGCATAAAGTTGGACTACTGCTTTATATTATATACAAAAACTAACTCAAAATTGATAGACTAAATATATAAACTATGATACACTTAAAACTTAGCCTTCCTAATGCATGTGAAGCAGTAGTTCCTGGCTGTAGTTTCAACTACATGGAAAGCCGAGGCAGAAGGATCGTCCGAGCCCAGCAGGTTGATGCTGAGGTGACCATGAGCATGCCACTGCACTCCAGTGGGCAACAGAATGAGACTTCAACTAAAAAAAAAAAACCCAAAAAGCTTCTACAGCTTAATTAAAACAGTAATTCTAATAATAATTGGGAAAAATATTTATGACATTGGATTTCCTGAGGACTTCTTGGTTATGACATAAAAAAGATCAAAGAAATAGATAAATTGAAATTAATCAAAATGGAAAACTTTCACATATCAAGGAAACTATCAAAATATTGACAATACAACCCTCAGAGTGATAAAAATATTTTCAAAACATATATCTGATAAAGGATCACTATCCAGAGCATATTAAAAACTTCTTGGCTGGATGCAGTGGCTCAAGCATGTGGTCACAGCACTCTGGGAGACCAAGGTGAGGGGATTGCTGAGCCCATGGGTTCGAGAACAGCCTGGGGATCTTGGTGAGACTTCATCTCTATAATAAATCAAAAAATTAGCCAAGCGTGGTAGTGCACGCCTTTAGTTCCAGCTACTTGGAAGGCTGAGGCAGAAGGATTGCCTGAGCCCAGCAGGTAGACGCTGGGGTGGCCATGAGCTTGCCACTGCACTCCAGCCTGGATGATGGAGTGAGACTTCAACTCAAAAAAAAAAAAATTGGAAACGCATTCTAATAGACATTTCTCCAAAGAAGATATACAATGGCCAAGAAACACATGAGGAGATAGAAGTGCAAATCAAAATGTAAATGAAATACTCTTTCACATGCATCAGGAAGGCTAAGATTAAATCAATTGGTAAATCAATGCAGTTAATAACCAGTGCTGTTAAGGGTGTGAGGAAATGGCCTTACTGTATGTTGCTATTGTAAATGAAAAATGATGTATTCCTGTGGAAAACAGTATAGTCATTCCTCAAAAAGTTAAATATAATTATCACATGATCCAAAAACTCCAATTCTAGCTATTTAATCAAAAGTTGTGAACTAGTTTTAAAAGCAAGGACTCAAACATGTGTTTGTACACCATTGTTCATGCCAGCAATATTCACAATAGCAAAAGGTGGAAACAGTCCAAATACCTGCTAGTGGAAAAATGGATAAACAAAATATGATGTGTGTGTAATGTAACATTATTGAGCCTTAAAAATGAATGAAATTCAGATACATGCTGATATAAGTGAAATAAGACAGATACACAGATACAAAAGGACTAATTAATATGTGATTCTACTTATATGAGCTACTTGGAATAGGCAAATATATGGAAGTTGTGTTATTTTTAATTTTCTTAGAATATTTTTATTTGTTAAATTGATGTTTAATATTATATTTAAGGGGTACAAGAGCAGTTTTGTTACATGGATGTATTGCATAGTAGTGAAGTCCAGGCTTTTAGTGTATCCATCACCTAAATAAATGTGCATTTTACCCATTAAGTATTATTTCATCCTTCACTCTCACATATATCACACTCTTCAGAGTCTCCAATATCTATCCACACTCTATGTCTATGCATACACATTATTTAGCTCCCACTTCTGAGTGAGAACTGCATGTGTTCATTTATATACAGATTCTCTTCTGCCTCTGCCACCCATGAGACAGCAAAAACAACCTCTCCTCTATATCCTCCTTCTTGACCTTAAATGTGAGTCCTTTATGATAAGCCATTTCCACTAAATAAATAACAAATGTATTTTCCTTATGATTTTCTTAATAACATTTTCTTGTCTGTAGCTTAATGTATTGCAAGAATATGGTTTATAACACATATACAGTATATGTGCTAATCAACTGTTTATGTTATGGGTAAAACTTCTGGTCAACATTAGGCTATTGGTTGTTTTAGGGGAAATTATAGAAGGAATTTGAACTTTGAGGAGAGTGGGAACCCCTAACTGCCACGATGTTAAAAGATCAAGTGTATATTTTGTGTATACTAACAATGTGTATACTGAAAATTCTTAACTAATAGAGAAATTAAAGGAGTCCTATATACAGCAAAAGTTATACCATGCTCTTGGATTCAATAGCATGAAGACCTCAGTGCTCTCACAGCTGATCTATAGAGTAAAAGCATTTCCACCCTACTGTGCTTGGTCAACAACTGTGCAGGGACTGATACATTGACTCAGCTTTCACAGTTGCCCAATATGGGGTGGACCTGTAGGAACCACATTTTATGCAAATCTTGATGTAAACACACAGATAAATTTTAGTCCTAGAGGAGCCTATAGCCAATAAGTAGGAATTAAATGAAGATCTGAGGTTTTGGCTGAAGAAGCCAAAGCTCCCTACCAAGCTACTGCCAGTTCCTGTGAGCATCAGATAACCAGAAAGGGGGCGGGGGAGACACACCTAAACTTGCATCCCCTGCTTGAACAATAGATGCTCAATTTCTGTTTATGCCCCCCCATATGTCTGAAACACCCAAGTATTTGTTCCTGGAACTTAGAACCTCGCACGCTCTTAATCGCCGGCACCAGAGGGTTATTTTGTGGGGCAGAATTGTAACATGCCCCCAAGACTCCTTCAGTGTTGTTCAAATGCATGTATATAAACTGTTGCTTGCCTCATTTTACCCCAACTTTCTTTAATTCTGCTTATCACCTCCCCCTCAGCCCACCTTCCTCCCATGCATAAAGGTAAGTCCCATAAAGTCACATCTTCACCCTCTTTCCTCCACACCCTTGGTTCACCTGGTGGTTGCTCCAGGGTCTTCTTGTGCCACCTTTCCCCAGTCGTGCCCCAGCCCATCCCTGCCCTCACCTCTTCTTCCTGCTCCAGATCTCCCTTCTTTGCCTGTGTCCTCTATTCACTCCTGACCTAGGTCCCAAGCTCTTTCTCTATCCCAGCCTCGGGGCCTCTTCTCTCTCCTTCCCCCTTGGGTTCCCAGTCCCAGTTCCATTTCCTGTTCTGTGCATCACTTTCCCTTATCATGGCGCTGTTCTCTCCTGCTTCAGTTTCCCTCTGTAATAGGTCCTCCCTGAGCCTGCCTAGGCTGGCTCCCCTGCCCTCTCCCATCCCCTCCACTTTCCCACCCTGCTTTTGTCCCTGGGACCTTCGTCCCCATCCTCAATCAATGAGTCATGGGGACTTACCCTCACCCCACCTGTTCCCACCTCAGTTTCCCCGCCATCCCCATCTCCCCTGGGGGCAGCGCCAGCATCACCCCACTGCTCGGCCCTACTCTTTACAGGCCTCCCAGCCGCCCACCCTCTGTTCTCTGTTCTGCCTTCACACACCACCACCTCGCTCCGCCACCAACACCCGCTCTGCCACCCAGGGGTCCCAACCCAACATCTCCCCTCTCCTCCTCGCAACCACACCTGTTTCACCCTAAGCCATGTGGCTGAAAGGGTAAGGAAACTAGAGTAAGAGTTGACAAGGGGTATGCTGTGTGCATGAGAGGAGGATGACCCCGGGTGTCCTTGGCTTGGGCCGCTTGGCTACCCACCCGGGACAAGGAAAGTAAGCCAAATGTTCTGTAAACCAGGTGTTTTCGGCAGAGTATTTGGTTTATCAGGAAACTGGACTTGGACCCTAGCCAAGTGCAAGTTCATGAGTACTGAGTTAATTAATTGATGCCTGCTTTGTTAGCAAGGGGGCTCCTCTTTGTCTGAACTTAGCATAGGAAAGAGCAGCAGGGAGAGCCTGGGATTTAGATTCTCAATTGGGTGATGCTGTCTCTGATGCTGTTCCTGTCTGGATGATGAGAGTTTCCCAGAGATAGGATCACGGGATGGTGGTAAAGTGTTTCCCCCTCTTTTCTTTATTTTTCCTCCTTACGAATATATATTTCTATATCTAAATAAAGCTGTTTAATTTTCTTCTGCTGGTGTGTGGCGGTGATTTTTGCAGATTGAGCCCAATTAATATTAGACCGTGAATGGCAATACAGTAAGATTCCTTGCTATCACAAATTGGCATAGTTAGCAAGATCTGCAGAGCCACCTAAACTTGCCTTTCTTCACTAAGAAATATGATGTTAAATGTATAATTTGTGATATTCCTGACTGGGAGGATGCACGTTTTTCTGGTTTGGTCAGAGAATGGGCAAAGTGCATTGGACTAAGTGAAAACTGGGATGCATCTTTACAAGCCACTGAGCTGCCATGGGTAACTGAAATATTGCAGACTGTCCCATTGAAAAAAGGGAAGGAACTGCAGGGAATAGGATGGCAGGGGTGGATTTTGTTACATGCATACTGTCAGATGTGTCTTAGTAAGCATGCTCTGATAGAGGAAAAATGTAACTTGGAAAAGGAAAATTCAGAACTACAGAGTAAGCTTGCTATGTTACAATGTCAGAATTATATCTTAGTAGACCAAACTTGAACCTATCAGACAGGGGCTGAAAAAGCTGCCATCCAGTGTGCTCAATATAAGTATAAGAAACAGAAAGGGAAAGTTAACAAGAGGAAAGTACATGCTGTTATTGCATGTGCTAAAATGGTCTGGGACCCGAATATATTGTAGGAATAGACATATTACGGGGACCAATTTTAAATCTAACAGATGGAACTTACAGATTTGCTGTTTGATGCCTACAAATAAGTAATGTAATGGCAGAAAAGCTGCATATTGCTCCTATTCTTTTGCCCATCCCATCTAAAGTGATTAATTGTAAGCCATATTGGATCCCTGGAAGTCATAAAGAAATGGGGAAACTATAAAAGAATATGTGGATTCTGGGGTGATGGTAACTACTACTACTGAATGGAATAATCCAGTATGGCCTGTTGGAAAATCAGGTGGTAGCTGGAGAATGTCTGTAGAATACAGGGAATTAAATAAGGTGACTCCTCCACTGATTGCTGCAGTTTCTGATACTATAACTTTAATAGAGAAGATCCAAACTTATAAAGGACAATGGTATGCAGTTATAGATCTAGTTAATGCTTTCTTTACAATTCCTATTGCCTCACAGCAGTGGAATCAATTTGCTTTTACCTGGCAAGGTAGACAATACACCTTTACCCAGTTGCCTCAAGGATATAAACATAGCTCTACTATATGTCACAAATTAGTGGCAGAACACCTAGATTCCTATTTTATTCCCACAGATATACAAATTGTCTATTATATTGATGATATTTTAATACAGGAGCACACCTCGGAACAGGTATATGATGCTTTAGAGCATAGAATGATCTGTTTGTGGGAAAAAGGTTGGGAAATCAACCCTGCCAAAATACAAGGTCCAAGCCAGAATGTAAAATTTTTAGGAATCAATTGGAATTGAGGGAGTGTAGGATTATCCTCCCCAAAGCAAAGCAGAAAATTTTGTACTTTGCAGTGCCCAAGAGTAAAAAGGAAGCACAGAAATTCATTGGACTCTTCGGGAACTGGAGAAATCATGCTCTCCATCTGGGGCAAATACTCCAACCATTATATAAAGTAACTAGGAAAAAATATGAGTTTGATTGGGGACCTGATCAGAATCAAGCCTTTGTAAAAGCCAAAGCAGCTATACAAACTGCTTTGGATCTATGGCCTACAGAGGGTGGGTCCATGGAGCTAATGGTGTCTACTGATAGCATGCATGCTAACTGGAGTTTGTGGCAGAAACAGGGGGCCCAGAGGGTACCATTGGGATTTTGGTCACGAAAACTGCCTGAGGCTGGACAGCATTACACCCCTTTTGAACAACAGCTTTTGGCTGCCTATTGGGCCCTAGTAGAGACAGAACAGTTGACTCTGAATCATTAAGTACTATTAAGACCAACCATACCAATTATGCAATGGATCATGAGTGATCCTGTATCACACAAAATTGGTCATGCTCAGGAAGCCAGTACAATCAAATGGAAGTGGTATATACAGAATAGGGCTAAGATGGGCCCTTCTGGCATCCTGACCCTACATGAACATATCTTTAATATGCCCAGTGATAATAAGGGTTGTGAACATCAACCTCCCCTTGAATTAGAAAATTCGAAAGTAACCTGGAGTCAAGGATTTGAATCATTGACTGAAGAACAACAGCAGCATGCATGGTTCACTGATGGAGCTGCTAAGTATGTAGGCCATGAATGATGCTGGAAGGCAATAGCCTATAACCCTGTAACAGGAATGGTGTTAGATACCATGAGGAAAGGAAAGAGTAGTCAATTTGCAGAACTTCAGGCAGTATTTCAGGATATTGGCTATGAAAAGAGAAAGCAATGCCATCTTTTTACTGATTCCTGGGCAGTGGCTAATGGGTTGGTTACTTGGATGTCTAAATGGCATAAAGATGAATGGAAAATACATGATAAATTATTATAGGGAAGTGAATTATGGAAAGAGATCTGGGACATGGTTCAAATTACAAACGTGTCTTTCATGTAGATGCCCAAGCATCCAAAATGTCCGTAGAATGTGAGTACAATGCCAAAGCTGACTCTCTGGCTACTATAGCAGTAGCAGATTTGAATGAAACCCAAATACATAAAGAGCAAGCATTGGCAAAATGGATACACCACCGATCGGGCCATTTAGGATCTGCCGCTATGCACAGGTGGGCACAGGATCGGGGTATCAGCATCCCTTTATCAATGTTAAAGCAGGCTAAGGATGAATGCTCAACTTGTCAGCTGGACAGTAAAAAGGCTATTCACCAAGTTGTTACAGGGGAGCTCAATCGAGGGAAGGTACCGGACCAAATCTGGCAAATTGACTATGTGAGGCCCTTGCCAATCTCAAGGAGATGTCGGTACATTTGTACCTGCGTAGATATCCACTCTGGAGTCCTAGTCACCTGTGCATACCGGCATGCCAATCAGGAAAATACCTGTAGAAACTTAGATATCATCTGTTTACATTATGGAATCCCATCCCAAATTCAAAGTGACAATGGCTCTCATTTTAAAGGGAAATTAATAGATCAATATTGTAAGGTTCATAACTTAGAATGGGTCTATCATATTCCTTATTATCCCCAAGCTGCAGGATTAATAGAATGGATGAATGGCATGCTAAAAGAAAAACTGTGTAAATTGGGAAATGCCTTCCATATACTTTGGAAAGATAGTCTGTTTATGGCCTTACAACAGCTGAATAATCAGTCCTTGGGAGAAAGTACTCCCTTGGCCCAAATGATGACACCTAATCTACAGATTAGAAAGCACATTGTCACAAGTACCATAAAGTGGTGGACCTTTTCTGTTAAAGCACAAGTCCCATATCAAGCTATTTTAGGGTCAGCTGGATATGATATTAGGAGTATAGAAACTGCCTGGATTGATCCTCTGGAACAGATCACGGTAAGTACTGGATTGGGCATCCAGTTGCCTTCTGGATATTATGGGCAAATAGCTGCTAGATTCAGTTTGGCAAAGAAAGGAATACAAATTATGGGAGGGAGAATAGATTCAGACTATGTAGGGGAAATAAAAATAATGTTGTATAACATAATCTAAAGAAACCTTACATTTTAATGTAATAGAATAGTTCAATTACTAATAATCCCCTATAAAACTTTTATTTGGGAACAAGTTCCTGAAGTACCAAATATTACCACCTGAGTAGATGGTTTGGGCTCTACTAATGAGTCTGGAGCCTGAAGTACCAAATATTACCACCTGAGTAGATGGTTTGGGCTCTACTAATGAGTCTGGAGCCAAAGTATGGGTAAAAAGGCACTCAGGAGACACACCTCAGCCTGGCAAAACAATAGCTCAAGGAGATAATAATGTGGTGGCAGTAATGATGCCAGGACAAGAATTCCCACAGATGCTTCCCACTAACCAGTTGTTTTATCATACCTAGTTTATTCTTGTGCTGTTACGCCTGACCGTTAATGGATGGACCCCAGGGATGAAGTTATCCAATAGCAGTACACGGTTCAGATGGAATTGGAAGAATGCAACTAAACTGCACCAGCAAGACAATTTCACCTGTGATGCTAACACTTCTTGTACAATTGCCAGTATAACAACAGTCAATGCCACAGCCTGGAAGGGTAAAGTTCCTTTGAGGGCTGTTATAGCTGGTTCCTCTCCAATTAGTATTAATATATCTTCATATGTAAATATATCTTGCTGTTTAGTTAATGAGTTTAGCCAATCCTATTACTTGGAGACAGAATTTAGAAGACTAAATAGCTAAGTGTAATGCAACTGAATTAACTTTTACTGTAAATAGTTCCCAATTTTTACTTTGTTCAAATTCAACTGCAATTACTAATAGGAGTACTTGGGCTGATCATATTTGGATCAATGTAAATAAACCCCCAAACATTATAGTTCAGCCACCCCAAGTGGTAAGGATTCCGAAATCATGTGTCAACATATCAGTTATGGCCAAAACGGTGCTCTTTCACTTTAATGTAACTTTCCCAATTATCTCACCATGTGCTTGTCGGAGGTGGGCATGGTATGATATGCTCTTGGGAGGGTTTGGGTCAGGAATGGGACTAGTAAATTCCATAGATTTGGAAGTCCTGGCCAACAAATTAAAGAACACTAGGTAAGACACTGAGGAGGCTGTTACTGTTAATGCCCAATGGCTTCCAACTTCGATACTTTCTCATGAGAATAAGCTATCCGGTGCTGTCAGAAGAATATGCTAAGACTATTTAACAGGACCCATCTCCAACAGTATAATGTGACCATTCTTACTAATTGGACAATATGTTCTGTAAAACATCTGTAAATACCAATACAAAAGGAACATGCACCACGAGTTTTGCAAGAGGAAGGAATAACAACATGGAGATCCATCTTTAAACTCCCTCAGGTGGCCTGGATAACCGCTCAATTCCCAAATGTTTTCTGCAAAGAAACTTGGTGCACCATACAATGTTATTTACTTTCTGTAACAAAAGAATTATGTTCGTTTCATGTACTCCCTCTTATTACTCCTTTCTATTTTATGGTGCCTCAATTAGAAGGCTCACATATTGATAAAGATAATATCACTTATAGGTTAGATGACTGCACTGCTACGGATAAAGGACCTAATTGCAATGGTTTAATTAGATCTATGGAACCTTGTCTATTAATACATTCCTCCTATGAAATAGGAACTCAGCATGTGTGTCTTGCTGGCAATAATATATCTGAATTAGGCCTAATGGGGCTGACTGCTCTGTTCTCTGGATGTCTGCAGCATCTGGAGATTCTCCATTGGAACGGTGATGTGTATTACCTGTTGCCCGATCTGGTAGACGATGTAAACCTTACTGGCATACCATGCTGGCTTCCCCTACCACAAGTTTATTTTTACTTACTCCTTACAACAAATTGTAAATGAGCCTATATTACTACAGCAGCATCTTCAAGCAAATCAACACTCTAACTGAACACAGGCTTGCTACACATATTGTATCTAACAAATTACTTGATGTATCACATGTTATTGCACAAGATTCTAATCATCACTGGTGTGATTTCTTGTTTCAGTCCTCTACTGCACAATGTTATTTTGGACGCATTTTTATCATACTAATCATTATATGCATCATATAAATGTTAATTTGTGGGTGTAACTGTTGGACATATAAACAAATTCATCAAATGTATAATGCTCTAATAGTAGAAAATATGCCCACATATGTTTTTCCCTTCTCAACTCTAGGGCTGAAATGAAAGGGTAAGGAAAATAGAGTAAGAGTAGGCAATGGGTATGCTGTGTGCACGAGAGGAGGATGACCCCAGGCGTCCTTGGCTTGGGCGGCTTGGCTACCCACCCGGGACAAGGAAAGTAAACCAAATGTTCTGTAAACCAGGTGTTTTCGGCAGAGCATTTGGTTTATCAGGAAACTGGACTCCGATCCTAGCCAAGTGCGAGTTCATAAGTACTGGGTTAATTAATTGATGCCCGCTCTATTAGCAAGGGGGGCTCCTCTTTGTCTGAACATAGCATGGGAAAGAGCAGCAAGGGAGAGCCTGGGATTTAGATTCTCAATTGGGTGATGCTGTCTCCAGTGCTGTCCCTGTCTGGGTGATGAGAATTTCCCTGAGATAGGATCGCAGGACGGTGGTAAAGTGTTTCCCCTCTTTTCTTTTTCCTCCTTACTAATATATATTTCTATATCTAAATAAAGCTATTTAATTTTCTTCTGCTGGCATGTGGTGGTGTTCTTTGCAGATCGAGCCCAATTAATATTAGACCATGCACGGCAATACAGTAAGATTCCTTGCTGTCACAGTGGCCTCCGCGACCGTATATTCCCATCAGCTCCATCGCCGCCACTGCAGAAATGCTTCCCTCTGGTCCGTGATCTCCTCCTCTGTCTTGGAGTTTGACCCTTTGGAAACATCAGAGTTTAGAAGACAGGCAGCATTCTAAGTGCCCAGAAAGCCTAGTCCATCCCTGCCCCATGTTGTGAACCATCCTTATCCTCCGCCACACATCCATCCTGAGAGTGAACGAGAGGAATCCGGCTGTGGTGGTTTTATGCAACTTCTGACTCCTGACGACTAAAAGCCATTCATCATGTCCTTTCCCAAAATAAAATGCAAAAGTAAACTCCCTAGACTTGACCCCACATCTCCCCTCTCCCTTCAGCCTTCACACAACACTCCACGTGTGAAATAAAATGTGTTGGATGGGGGCTCCTTCATGGGTACCAACAGACCAAGCAGGTGTTGCGCTTAATCACAGCAACTGAGTTTTAACTCTGTATCTAGTTAACCAGTTAAGTTGTCACTATACTTCTTGGTTTCTATGAATACTGTCAGACCACGCAGTAGCTGTGTTCTCTGAACCTGTTTTGGTTTGAGAGCTGTCAGATTTAAGCCATTTTTTGGTTTTATTTTTGCTGTGTTTTGTTTTGGGCTTGTGTGTTTTTTGTTTTTGTTTTTGTTTTTGTGTTGGAGTCTCACCCTGTCGCCCAGACGGGAGTGCAGTGCATGCTCCCAGCCACCGCAGCCTCAACCTGCTGGTTCCGGCGATCCTTCCTCCTCAGCCTTCCAAATAGCTGGAACTACAGGTGCGCACTACCATGCCCAGCTTAGTTTTTTGATTTATTGTAGAGATGAGGTCTCGTCACATTGTCCAGGGGAGTCTCGAACTCGCTGGCTCAGGCAATCCACTCACCTCAGCCTCCCAAAGTGCAGGATTACAGGCTGAGCCACCGAACCCAGCTGGACTTGTTTCATTTGCTCAAATAAACCCTATTAAATTTAATTGGTCAAACACTTTTTTTTTCATTTTAGCATGATTTCCCACCTCATTTGGGGGCATGCATGTAGCAAGCGTTTCTTCTTTTCTATTTAGTAGTTTCTGTTCCACATTTCCCATTTATGGAAATGACAAAGAGACCCTCTTAAAACACCCTTCTAAAGTAGCCCTCTACTACCAAATATTGGATTGCTTAGGGTTACTGCCCTGCACATACTAGCATTCCTTAAAATATTAAGACTGTGCTGATCCTCCCTGAAACAGAATGAGTCACAAACCCCATGGTTGTAGCCACATAGTTAGCAAAAATAGGCTGTCATTCATCCCTGCAATCAATAGTTAAAATTAGAAATATAATTAAATTAAGCATGTGATCATTGTCAGTACACTCTTGGGTTTGTTGTACCCATTGGGTAATGATGTAACACGATGAATAATACTTCACTTTGTGAAGTATTTTACAGTCTGCTAACACCTTTGCTTAAGGTTATGGATAAACTAAAATTACAGGTTCCCAGTAATGGGTACCAAGAATACGCAGACAATGAATGTTATGATTAATAAAACTCAATTAAAACTGGAATCTTACAGAATGATATGTAAGTCATGCAGTTTGATTTTAATCAATAACAAGCCTCAATTCTTAGGCATATATAATGCAGACTGTAAAATCCAATGAACTGAGTCAGCCTTAGTATCTATACTGGCTTGTCTCCTTGAATTCCAAATTGAAAAATAAGCTTCTTTCAATAATAAACTCCAATGCTTAGGCATATATTAATGCAGACTGTAAAATCTAATGAACCGAGTAGGTCTTAGTATCTATACCGGCTTGTCTTTCTGAATTCCGAATTGAAAAATAAACTTCTTTCCTCCCAGTTCCCTGCCTCTCAGGTTTCACTGGTAGGACAGAAAGTAGTCATGTGTTCCACAAACCATATCAGAATGGGGGTTGGTCTGTGGGGGGTTGGACGGAAAGGCAGAGGATTCTGGGACCTCACTCTCAATCCCATGTCCAAGAACAAGTGAAATGTCCCTGAAGGGTGCAGGGTGGGATTGGGTGTGGCAGGGTGTACCAGTCTTTAGCAGCGGACAGGTGTGGCTTCTCCTATTGGGAAAAGAGTCTCCTCTCTTCTGAATCCCTGTCAGGGTCTCCGCTGGGCTAAGGAAGATCTCTGACTGTGGTGATCTTGAGGGCTCAGCCAGATAATGTGAGGTGTGTGCAGGATCCTGGGCACATCCAAAAGCAGCAGAGCAGGAGGGCAGAGGACTGTAGGGTCTCCAGATTGTTTCTAACTAGAGGGTCTTGAGACTCTGCCATGTTCTGCTTCTTCCTTCACCATAACGAGAGAATGAGGGCTCTCCATAGACTCCAGAAAAAGGATTATAGAAGCTGAGCCAGCTGCAATGAAATAAATAGCATGTAAGACATAGTCCTTTAGAAAATGATATCCTTTAAAAAGTCACAGGGAAATTTGACTTTTTTTTTTTTTTTGAGTTGGAGTCTCACTCTGTCACCCAGACTGGAATGCAGTGGCCACTCCCGGCCACCGCAGCCTTGACCTGCTGGGCTCTGGCGATCCTTCCGCCTCAGCCTTCCAAGTAGCCGGAATTACAGGCATGTGCTACCATGCCTGGCTGATTTTTTGATTTATTGTAGAGATGAGGTCTCGCTGCCCTGACGGGTCTCAAACCCGCGGGCTCAGGCAATCCACTCACCTCAGCCTCCCAAAGGCGCGGGATTATAGGCTGAGCCACCGAGCCTGGCTGGAAATTTGACTTTTAAAAAAGAGTGGAGTACAGTCTTCCCAGGTTTGATATCTAAGAGGCAGGCCAACCTCACGCGATTTTTCCCTTGGGAAGAGAAGGAGGAAACTCTGAAACGGGTCTGGAGCAGGTGGCTCGTGCTGAGGGAAAACATGTAACTCAATCTTACTGATGAATGTTCAGAGCAAATATTAATTCATTTAATCAAAAATAAACCAGGAGTGGGTTTCAATCAACTTATTGTAAACATAATTTCTAAGTAATTCTCTAATGCTTTGTTTCTACCTGATTTTCTTGTCTGAAATATTTGCAAAATTAGAGAAAATAAAGTGAATCTGCATTTCTCTGCAAGATAGTTTCAACAACTTCCATATTAGAAGTCTTATGTAAATCATACAGAACTCGGCTTTTTGGGGGGAGGGGACTGTGTAGCAAGATTTTTTAATGCAAAACCAGAATCTTGTCACTCCTCTAAAAAATATGTACATCTCATCAATATCTTGAATACTAGAAATTGTTTTCTCATAAATAATATGTAATTACAACTAATTACAATGTCATTACAAACTATCAGGCCAGTGTAGCCAAAATTAATAAAAATTATTAACATCAAAAACATTTGGTATCCATCTACTTTCAAATCTGCTAAATAACTCAAAAGTATATTACCGGCTTTTTGTGACCTACATTAAACAATGTCCTTTAGTTATGTTTGCTCCTTACTGAAATCTTAAAATTAGAAAGTCTATTACTGCTATTGGCAATATTTTAACTTTATATAACAAAATGAAAAGATGAAAAATTTTAATGATTAAGTAAATTAACCATTATTTCTAAAAAGAAAAAAAATACAGAGTACTAAATACACATGTACACATTCTTCTTTCATTAAGGTGTAATTCAATCAATTCCAAACAAAGATCCAAAAGATTTTATCTTGGTAAATAAGAAGGAAACATTAAAACTTAACAGTTAGGAACATGAAACCAAAAATAGCATATGTGAATTTGAATAATCACAGTAGAAGGGATTCATCCACCTGGTGCCAAAAGACCTTCTCATATAATAAATATTGAAAGATAAGTGGTGACTTTGCCATTAGTAAGTAAGTAATGGGTATACAATTATCCTGGTTGAAAACAAATTTAATTACACCTTGACTTTTATGATTGCCATCAAAATAAGGGAATATATCAAACATCAAGTTTACTGGAAAACATAAAAACATTCATTAGGATATTTAAAGTAAAATGCTATGATTTAAGTGTAGGGGAAATCATGCTTAAATTTACAAAATGTACAATATATGGAAAATGTAAAAATTCTTACTCCATGAAAATTATTAAGTGACACAAAATAATGAAATTTACGAGCAGCTACAGAATGAGAGGATCCATTTACAATTATATGGGCTACAAATATTACATAAAACATACATTTTACTAGAATACATAAAACATAATTTTACTAGTCCACAAGCAAAAGGAAAACAACCAATATGTATGTATATTTTACCACACTGAAAAATGCAACGTACAAAATGAAAGAGGTATATGAACAATTTTTCATTTTTTAACAGAAAATGCATATTATTAAAAGTATGCTGGTGTATACATATTTTTAAATGCTTCTAAATGACAAACAACAAATTAGAGTGCATTGTTTCAAGAGTAGTTTACATGAAATGTAATTAGATTAAATTGATTAGGTTAGATTAGGTGTATTGCATCCAGCAGGGTGTGTTCAGCCTCTGCACATCTGAGAATCCAAGGGACATAAAGAGGACACCTGGATTTCAGGTTAGTTTTCTTTGCAAATTTCTCCAGATTATTGCTGAGTAAAATAGTAGAGGGAAAAATATATAAAATATTGTGGCTTTGGCAGATGTGGTAAGGATTTTTTCTTTGTAGTGGTACTTAGAACACAGACTGATAAAATACTTCAATCTAAATACCAATTATCATACCAAGTTTCAAATTCCAGTGGGAGTATACCCCAGTATTCTCATTTCTGTGGGCAGTGTATAAATAGATATGGAAGCATGGTGGTTGTAGCCACAGACATTTGAAGCCTAAACATTTCATTTGTTTATCTTTAATTCAACCATATTCATTCTATATTAGAAACTAGTTAAATAATGGGGTCCTAGAGATAAAGTATCAGATAAAATATACAGACCATCAGCACCAAGTCAAGTAGAAAATAAAATAATTCTTATGTGAAATTTATATTTGAAAACTGCCTTCTCTAATGTCAAATGTGGCAATTCAAATTTTGAACAGGAAATCATATTTTATTTCTGGTTTTCAAATATGTGTGCCAGAGGATTTCTTACCCTATTCCCTGTAGCCTTGGTAATTTTGTACGTCTAGGGAAATATTCTTTTTACCTAATGGACCATAATGTGATAAACTTAAACAACATTTCCAGAATCAGTCATTCAAAGGTAAAAATCTAATTTCGTCACTTAGACGATGTGTGTCTGGTCTATGAAACAGCCTATTCTTGGGTTAGATCATCATGACAGAGGATGGTACTGCATGGGTTTGGGAGGTGACTTTGTGAGGAACAGATTTGACCAAGTGGGCCTGAGGTCTCCTTATCACCACATGGAAAAGAAGGTGCATGAGAAAGTTTTGTTTCTGTGTGACTACAAAATATTGGTTTTTTGTATGTGTTACCCAGGAAATTAAAAAATCAACACCTGAGGAGCACTGACCAGAAATTGCAAGGAGATGAGGATGATGGCAAGTCAGTACCCACAGCATCCATTTAATTAAAGCCCAGACTGTGAACAAGCAGCAGAGAGAATCAGTGGGGCCAAGGGTTCCCCCACCCAAGGAGGAGATCCCAGGGTAAGTGGCGACCTAGATCTGTCAGGCACAAGGGATTTGCATGGCTCTCAGGGACTATATTTGATCAAAGAAAATTCTGCTGCTGTAATCTAGTTTTCTTTTCCCAACTGAGGATGGCTTGACTGGGGATCCCCTCACCAGGCAGATAGGTCCCTTCAGCAACTCTGAGGAGCAACCTGTCTTCCTAGTTAGTGTCATGAGTAGCCAAGCTTTGTTCTGTTGTTGTTGAAATCTGGGTTATTAACCTTGCCCTTAGAACCTTCAATTCTTCCTTCCAGTGTCCCCCCCTAACATGGGCTTTGGGAAATGACCATAGTATGTAAAATATTCTAACACTGAATGGGCCACCTGTCTATGTCCTCTCCCTATAAACCATATCCAGCTCTGAATTAAAATCGGTGTCTATGTTGACCTTTAAAAGCTGCCTGTGATTTCTGCTGATTCACTGATGGCTCTCCTTCTCTACCCACAGGTGAAGTTCAAGGACTGTAGGGCCTTTGGATACACAACCAGAAGCAGAAGGTGCCCCATGAAATGCTGGAATGTAGGCTTGACCCCTCAGCCCTTGGGCTCTAATAAGGAGAAAGAGAACCTTGAACCAGGAAATCTCCAGAATTTACATTATTCAGGACTCTATATCAAAGACAGGAGAGAGAAGGAGTGGAGACAAAGATGAGCCATGTGAGAGGTTGTGACCACTCCTTGGGCCACCTGAGGAAATGGTGTCTCCATCTTCAACCATGAGAACAGCAACCTCCAGGCAAGGGCAGGGAGACTGGAGAGATATTTATTTAAGAGATTCCTATTCTCCAGAGTTCCACATCCTGGAGCTCATCCTATTCCTGAAGCTTAAGTGAGGGGGAGAGGCCCAGGCAGTCTTGGATCTTTGCACATGACAAGCAGAAAAACAATGGTGTCTAAATGAAAATCTTTAGTGAAAAAAATCTGAAGGGATGTTTGCAGTAGGGGAAGAATTTGATCTGAGGGAAGGCACAGAATTAGAAAGATTACAGGGCTCCAATTGTATCCTATTGAAACGTTGAATGAGTTGGACCCCGGAAAGCTTTCTTCCAGTTTTAGACAGGAAATCTGCTTGCACCAACTCAAAAGTGTTTATTCCTCAGGCAAGAAGACCAGCAGAGGAAGGCTCTACTCCAGAAATTTCCCAGGAAACCCCTAGAGAGGCAGTTGCAAAACTGGAAGAAACTGACAGAATCATGTGACTATCTGAGAGTGAGTGTAACCCTGGTTCTCTGCTCCTTTTCTTTTCTAGGGAACCCAAATTTGATGCATTCGAGTCCCCTTCTGTGTGAGGGACTTGTTCAAACTATTTCTTGCCTTCTCAGTGTCAGTTAGTCAAAAATTCCTTCAGGGCAATTTGATTCTAGTTTGCACACTCTTCAGATGACATATTTTCTGATCTTTGTTTTGTAACATTATTTGCATACCTGCTAATTATATCCTCTTGAGGAAATTGTGAAAAATTTTCAGTCAGAAACCTCCAAAATGTAGAATTCTATATTCTGGAACATGCATCTTTAAATAGATAAATATTCCCAAACTGTCCATCAAGCCTCCTTATCCATCAAACTGCCTTAATAAGAGCATTAGCTGGTTACACTTCAGAAGAATTGAGGAAAGGGCTATTTCCAACTTAATTAACAAGAGACAATGATTCAATCAATGATTTTTTGTAACACATAAAGTTATATCAAGTTAATGTAATTTTTCTGGGGTTGATCATCACTGAGGTTGAGCACCCATAACTATTTAAAATGACTTTGTAATTATTTTATTGCTAAATTCCTTATTATATGCTCGTCTTTTTATTTGCTTGATATTCATTTTCTTCTTCTTCTTTTTTTTTTAGTTGGAGTCTCACTCAGTCGCCCAGGTTGGAGTGCAGTGGCATGCTCACGGCCACCCCAGTGTCAACCTGCTGGGCTCAGGCAATCCTTCCACCTCAGCCTTCCAAGTAGCCAGAACTACAGGCACACACTACCATCCCTAGCTAATTTTTTGATTTATTGTAGAGATAAGGTCTTACCAAGTTGCCCAAGCTGTTCTCAAATGCATGGACTCAGGCAATTCCCTTACCACGGCTTTCCAAAGTGCGGGGATTACAGGCTTGAGCCATTGTGCCCAGCCTGATTTTCATTTTCACTTAATGATAAGAAGTTTGTAATATGCGTTTTATTTTCCTACAGATTCCAAACAGGTTAATGTCCATCCACACAACTAATAACAGGTTTGTCTTTGACCCTGTTCTTACTACTCTGACACCCTTTAAAAAAAATCTTGCAAGAGCTCCATCCATTCAGTGTCTCCCACCAAAAAACCTGGACAGAGCTCTGACTTATGTCTTGGAGCAAATAAAGAACAGGCAGTGGCTATTACTGACACCCCTCAGCCTGCATTAAAGCACTGTGGCCAGGATCCTCTCTTTATGAAGCTGACAGATAACAGGTCTGATGATTTCTTCCTTGAAGTTCCCCAGCCTGCCTCCAAAACCCTTGGTCTGGGCCAGGTCCTCAACGCCCGGGCACAAGCCAAATGTGCTGATGTGATCTCAGCTTCAGGTCACCAGACAAGAGATCTGCTCAAATTCCTATCCAGACTCCCTAAATGAAACTGAGACTCAGCCCCTCCCAGATCCCTCAGAAGAGCACTCAGAGACCTGACCTGAGCACTCTTCAGACTCTCCAGTCCCTAATAAGTGCAACTGGACTTGCACCAAAAGTGTTACCTCAAGTGACCAGGAGGACACTGACCCAGGTGTCTAGCATTGACCTGCAGCCTCCACACAACAGACCTCTCCTACATACTCTCTAGGC
>NW_007249735.1:540357-567307 GCF_000164805.1 Carlito syrichta | reverse complement strand
GGGCACAAGCCAAATGTGCTGATGTGATCTCAGCTTCAGGTCACCAGACAAGAGATCTGCTCAAATTCCTATCCAGACTCCGTAAATGAAACTGAGACTCAGCCCCTCCCAGATCCCTCAGAAGAGCACTCAGAGACCTGACGTGAGCACTCTTCAGACTCTCCAGTCCCTAATAAGTGCAACTGGACTTGCACCAAAAGTGTTACCTCAAGTGACCAGGAGGACACTGACCCAGGTGTCTAGCATTGACCTGCAGCCTCCACACAACAGACCTCTCCTACATACTCTCTAGGCCTGCACCATGTCCCATCACCTATCACCCAGCCATGGTCCAGGCCAGCCCCTCAGAATGGTCTTCAGGAGATTGGACAAAAGATGGTGGAGCTCCAGGTTCATTACAGCTCCTTCATCCTACTCTGCTAAGAAGCCAACCCCTCCTGCTCAGATCCTCCTGTCTTAGAGAAGTCTGAGGGACACTGTCCTTGGGTCCCAGTGAGTGTCCCCTATGAGGACCTTCAGATTTCCTCCTTTTCTGAAGAGAGTGACTGGGAATGACACCAGGTGATGGGAAGACTCAACCTCCAGCAGACTTGGCCAGTTGTGGGGCTTGTGCCAATGGTGGGACCCAGTTATTCTGAAAACAGACACTGTGAACTATGTAAATTCATTGTAGTTAGAATGGATCCTATTAAACCCAACATAAGAAGTATTTATAAATGAAGTTAATTTTGTAAAAAACTGAGTGATATGGAGAAGTAAATTTATACTATGTAAGTAGAAAACTGAAGTTAATATGTATTTGGTGTCCAAATGACAGAATTCAGGAAGTTATGTAATCCTTGGGATTTGCATCTTTTAAGTTCTTAACAATGTAAATCATTTAAAAAATATTTCTATTTATCGATGTTTATTTATTTGTAATAATGAGGATTCTGGCAGGACCTTTGGCTTATTAGAAATTCAGAAACCCAGGCAAAACTTGGCCCCATTGCATCAAAATATGCACAACAATGCCTCCAAGTGAACCTCATGCATGCTAAGGTGTGGTGAGCACTGTACACAAACTCATTCCTACTTTGGTTTATAGTGGAATCACCTGGGTTGCTCAAGATTTCTTGTTACTAACATCAAGTGTATTAACTTTATACACATTAAATAGACACAATTGTGTTTGCCAGTTATAGCCCAATAAAGGTGAAAAAACATTATACTAGGGTCTTACTTTAGAGATAGAACACTTACTGTGTCTTTTTTTGAGGCCTGAGCATTGAGTTTTTCAAACAATGTCCAGATGGTTCTAACAGGCAGCTAGAAGTGTGAGGAGGCAATAGGCAAAGATAACCAGTCACTCACATGCTGTCTCCATTCTCTAACTTTAGATAGACTCTAAGATTTTAAAAATTGTATGGTTCAGTAAAGACCAAATGACTGCTTCTTTCTCCCTGATATCACTTAGATTGGTATCATTATACTGACATACTTTTCTGAGATGATAGTACTTCTTAAAGAAAAGTTGGTGGTCCCAGTAAAAAAAAACAAACAAAGCTGAGAACCATTTAGCTAAACATTGTTTCTGGAACCCTAATGAACTTACAAGTCCCACAGAATTCTAAGGCTCAAATCCACAAAATTATTAACCTGTAAACACAGAATAGACCCATGGATTTACATTTTTGCTAGGACCCTGGTGATACTGATGCTGGTCCCCCAGTTCTCGTTGTACTAAGCTAAGTGAAGCAAGCCCAGTATACACATTCCTTACACTGAGTCATCACATCTCAATGCAAATACTCTTGGATCCCAGGGAAGATCACCCACTGCCTCTCCAAAAATTGCTTATTTGCTGCTCCTTAGTAAACGCAGAGAAGAAGTCTGAGTAAGACAGTCTTTAGGAAACCACATGTACTCCTTCATGAAAGCAAACTTATTTGTGCATCTACCATGTGCGCACACATTCCTTAGGATGGCCTGTTTGCAAGGAACTGTGCTGGGAACCTGAACGTGTTATGTAAGTTAATTCTCCTGTTTCTTGGCAGTGAGTAATATCTATCCCATGGTTGGAAGAAGGAGGTGGCAATGGGGGGAGAAACAGGGGCATGTAGGGGACAATGCAGAGTGGGCGGGAGAACGATTTTGTGCTACAAATTCTGCTCTCAGGAGTAGCAAGCTGTGAGTCTGCCTCAAGGATGCAGGAATCCAGAGACTTGTGGTAGTGAAAAATCCCGGGTTGCTGCTGCAGACACTGCACCAAGAGAGGTGCTTGGTGCCAGGAGATCTCTGTGCACACGTGCAGGATTGAACAGAACCACTAGGGAAGCAGGTGTTATGGAGATAGTCCCTGTGGCAGAGTGTGGTTCTGTGAGCGACAAAGGTGAGGTGATGTCTCATGTGTATGACAGGAGGCAGGACAAATGCTGGCTGCATAGATGGTTTGTTGCAGCCTCTTCCTCCCCATTACTCCTATTCCTCAGTACTCTCCCTGACAAGTGAAGGCAAGAAGGCATTTTAAGCGGCAAGTTCCTGAATCAGTGAGTAGAACTTTCCATTCAGAAAACCCCAGGACACCTTTGTAGGGCCTGCGCACTGGACTGCAAGCTTTGTAATTCAGGCAATCCTAGGACAACTCCATCTAGGAGGCTTCTTTCCTCTGCAATATGCATTTTCCCCAGTGAATGCTGAATAGATGTGTTCCCTGTTGAGCAGGGTGGTGTGCTCTTTTCAGAAGGAATCGCCTCAAATACAGATGCTCCTTGATTTACTATGAGGTCATGTCCTGATAAAACCACCCTTAGCTAAAAATATCAAAATTCAAAAATGAATTGTTACACCAAAATACTTAGCCTCCCCTGTATTAAGCATGCTCAGGACACTTACATGAACCCACAGTTGTTGGCTTATTTGCCAACAGAGTGCCTGTTGTTTACCCTCAGGGTGCACTGTAGAGTGCTTGCTGTTCGCCCTCGTGATCACAAGGCTGACTGGGAGCTTATGGTTGCTGCTGCATCCCAACATCAAGAGCAGCATCTTCCTGCTTCCTCCTGAATGCCTATCACTTTCAATCAATGGTAAAGTCAAAAAGTTGCAAGTCAAGCTGCCCTAAGTCGGGAAACTTCTGAACTGACTGTGCACTCTCTGCAGTATGACCTGGACATTCCAATCCCTTCTCAGAGGACCCTTGACAGAGACGTGATGCTGGAGTCCACAGCAGCCTAGTGTCTGTGATTGACTGTGTGTGACTCTGTGTATGGGACTCTGCCATGGAAACAACCTGAAGTCCCCTGTGATAGAGAGCATTGTGTATGGAATCTGGATGTAGGGTCATCTGCCAGTGAACTTTCAACACACACTAATTGTGCTTGTTGTATTTTCGTCACTTCTAACATGGAATTGTTAAAATATTAATACACAAAAATAAAAGCACTGTCATGAAGGGAAAAAAATGAGTCAGGTGTTGGTCCGTTAGCATCCTGGTGATCTCAAGAGAGTCCCAAATGGACAAAATCCTGACAACTGCTCCCAACACTGGGTGACACCAGATTCACTAACTTTAATACTTCTCATCGGGAGCAGATGTGATGTGGGGAGCAGACGAGTACTGTCACTGTAGCAGGCCTTGAGTAAAGGCCCCAAGTGAAGGCAAGGTCTCACTTTATGGCCCTAAGCTCATAGGTAAGGTCTCACTTGGAAGCTCTGCATCCTAGCCAAAGGCAGGCTGTGAGGGATGCAACCTGCTACATGAAACAGTGTCTCAGATGCCCACACATCTGGGTGCCCATAGTACAGATAAAGCCTTAGCTACAAGATAACTGTGGAGCAGCTCACCTATTAGGTAGCAACATCATTCTGTCATGGCTCCCTCACAGACCTTGAACCCCTTCCAACTTCCCTTGTGCTTGATTATAAAATAAATGTGCTGAGCTAGTTCAGGACCACTTCTCCTCCATCAGAGGAAAGTGCCCCACCTGGCCCCAGTTTTTCTTTATATCTTTGTGTCTATATCTTTCTCTCGCCACTCTCTTGGGACCCTCAAGGCAGTCTACTCTCTCAGTGGTCATGTTCCCATTCAGGGGAACTGGATTCTCTTTTTCCCCTCACTATTCTTAACTGAACACATGAACTGCTTCATTTTCACAAGGTTTCCTAATATGACTGAAAGCAGACATCTCAGCAAATCTCTGCTCACCGGCTGAAGGTTCCCGCAGACATCAGGAAACTCAGGGTGCTTGATAGTGTTAAAACCAAGGACTCTGTAAGGTGAGAGGATAAGTTATTTCCAGTGAATAAAGAGGACACAGGTTCCCGTACACACTACCTTTTATTTTAGAGAGGTCACTTCTTCATCAGGACATACGAGTGACGCTCATCAAACTGCCATCCTGCAACCATGTGCTTAAGGAGGGCTGTAGTTTCCGTTGACAAAAAAGGACTAACTCTTTTTTTTTTTTTTTTTTTTGAGTTGGAGTCTCACTCTGTTGCCCAGACTGGAGTACAGTGGCCGCTCCCGGCCACCACAGCCTCGACCTGCTGGGCTCCAGCGATCCTTCCGCCTCAGCCTTCCAAGTAGCCGGAATTACAGGCATGAGCTACCAAGCCCGGCTGATTTTTTGATTTACTGTAGAGATGAGGTCTTGCTGTCCAGGCGGGTCTTGAACCCGCGGGCTCAGGCAATCCACTCACCTCAGCCTCCCAAAGGCATGGGATTATAGGCTGAGCCACAACTCTTTAGTAGAGGATATTTTCTCAGGAATGTTTGAAAAACATTTTTAGTTGAAATGATAATAAAACTAATGAAATTACACTTCAATATACTGTCACTTGTTTTTATTCCTCAGCTTTCACATGATCTAATACTCCACCTATGCAACAGACTTAGAGAGGTGGTGTGTGACCTTGGTTTACTCAGATATCCACTGAGTGAACACTTTCCATATAAATCTCAGCTTGTTTCTTTTCTCTGAACAACAATCTTTCAAAATTTAAATCCACTTGAGCTCAACAACAAACATATGAAAACATGCTCAACATCAGTAATCATAGAGAAATAGCAATTAAAACCAAATGAGATATAACTTCACCCAGTTAGAATGACTATTAACAAAAAGACAAAAAAGTATTAATAAAAATGCTGGCAATGATGGGGAGAAGAGAGAACTCTTATACACTGTTGATGGGATTGTAAATTAGCATAACTATTATGGAAACAATATGCAGGTTTGTCCGAAAACTGAAAATAGAAATAGCATATGACCCAACAATCCCTTTACTAAGTATTTATTCAAAGAAAAGGAAAGCAGCATATCAAAAACATTTCCGCATACCTATCTTTTTTGTATCATTACTCACAATAGCCCAGATATGGAATCAACCTAAGTGTCCAATAACAGATGCATGGATAAAGAAAATATGTCATATACACACAGTGGAATGCCTTTCAGCCATACAGAGGAAAAGAATCCTGTCATTCTCAAAAACATGCATGAGCCTGAAGAACACGTAAAGTGAAATAAGTCAGGTACAAAAAGATAAATGCCACATGTTCTCACTCATATGTGAAAGCTAAAAATGCTCAGCTCATAGAAGCAGAGAGTTGGATTGTACTCTTTAAAAGCTGAGAAGTGTAGGAATGAGAGGAGGGTAGAGAAAGTTGGTTAAGTGGTATAAAACTATAGCTTGATAGGAGGAATGAATTCTAGTGTTCTGTAGCACTGTATGATGACTACAGTTAGCAATTATTTGTTATGCATTTTCAGATAGCTAGAACAGAGGCTCTTGAATGTTCCCTACACAAGAAAAGCTAAAAGTTTGAGGTAATGAATATGCCAATTACCCCAATGTGGTTATTACACGTTGTATACATGTACCAAAATATCACTACATATTCATATATATATACAATTTTTGTGTGTAAATTAAGAAATACAAAAATAAGGTCATGTAAGTCAAAATAATATTAAACAATGAAAATAAGTTGAAGAAATTGATATTAATTACAGAAAAATAAGAAGAGTAACCTCAGACCAGGCAAGGTGGCTCACGCCTATAATCCCAGCACTTTGGGAGGCCAAGGTGAGAGGATTGCCTGAGCCCACAGGTTCAAGACTAGCATGGGCAACTTGGTGAGACCTCATCTCTACAATAAATAAAAAAATCAGCCGGGTGTGGTAGCACATACTTGTATTCCAGCTACTTGGAAGGCTGAGGTGAAGGATCACCTGAGCCTAGCTGCCATGGCCATCAGTGTGCCACTGTACTCCAGCCTGGGCGACAGAGTAAGACTCCAAGTCAAAAAAACAAGACAAACAAAAAAAGAAGAGTAACCTCATTTGAAAATCATCTTCAAAAATTCTGAAGCATAAAGAATTGGGATTGAATGTTTCCAGAATCAAGCCAGCATGAACTTTGTAATTTCCAACATAAGTAGAAAAGAAAATTTTAGGTATATATTTGCATTTACATGAATTAAATGGTTTTTTTTTTGAGTTGGAGTCTCACTCTGTCGTCCAGGCTGGAGTGCAATGGCTGCTCCCGGCCACCGCAGCCTTGACCAGCTGGGTTCCGGTGATTCTTCCACCTCAGCCTTCCAAGTAGCCAGAATTACAGGCATGCGCTACCACGCCCAGCTGATTTTTTGATTTATTGTAGAGATGAGGTCTCGTCAAGTTGCCCAGGTGGGTTTCAAACCCATGGGCTCAGGCAATTCGTTCACCTCAGCCTCCCAAAGGCGCAGGATTACAGGCTGAGCCACCGAGCCCGGCTGAATTAAATGTTTTAATGAAGCTATTAATGACTGAAAATAAAATTTTACTAGTTTCTAAATGTTCATATGTGAGAAAAGATAGCTCTAATAAATGAGCTTGGGAATATTTAAAAATTAATTTTTATTAGTTAAAAGCAAAATAACACATTACAGTCCCCAGTGTCCATAAATGACAGAAAATATTCAGACAAAAATAACTGATATTAAACACTGTTCCAGATAACTCCAGAAATAAAGATAATAAAAAATGTGAATTACAACATATTTGGAAAAAAATCATTTAAACATATTATAGACACCATCCACATTTGTCTCAAGGTATATTAATTTATATATAATCTCCGTAAGTGTGAAAGAGAACACATTAAATATAACAAAACAAAATGTGGACACAATCATGGAGACTGGGATAATCAGACCCAGAAATGTTCTCAAGTCAGGGTGAAGGAGGTTGAACCCCACCCAAACTGCCCCCCAATCCACTCCTCCTAGGTCCTGCCTCCCTGAAGTTGCTGTTTCATGCAACTGACCATACCACTGTACTCCAGGTGAGCCCTAACCATACACCACTGTACTCCAGCCTGGGCAACAGAGATTCCAATTAAAAAAAAAAAAAAACACCAACAAAACCCTCCTACTTTCATATTGAATATACTCATTCGGAGAGCTGTAGGAACAAAGATTATAAGGCAGTGATATTACAGTATACTTTGAAAATAATGACATGAAAATTATTCCATCCCTATTAGCCTGAAAGGCATTTTAATGTATTAATCATCTCAAAAAAGTG
The DNA here is from genome assembly GCF_000164805.1 of Carlito syrichta. Taxonomy (NCBI): domain Eukaryota; kingdom Metazoa; phylum Chordata; class Mammalia; order Primates; family Tarsiidae; genus Carlito; species Carlito syrichta. The sequence goes on along the minus strand of NW_007249735.1, from coordinate 559,760 downwards.
TAAAACAGAACAAATTAAATGTAAAGAAGCAGAAAGTAACTTCTATTTAAGTGGCACATTTTGTTTTCTTTAAGCAGGGCTTCATTCTTTCACCCTTATGGCCCAGAAATCTAGCCAGGTGAAATCCCTGGAACCGAGTGAGCCCAGGTTTTTGACTTGGGCTCCCAGATGCATGGGTCGTAGAAGTGGAAACTACTTTGTGGGCTTTTGTGAAAAAGCACACATTCGCCAGTAGGGCAGATCGCATTCTAGTTCCCATCTTCAATAACCGATTCTCACAGAAGCAGCCACAGATGTTTCTGATCTAACCAGCGCTCACAGGGAAGTCCTCCTGGATCCTGGTAACACCGCTGCAGAGTCTATCCAGCCAGACACACAGGGCATGCTTACAAGAGGATTTTTGACTTAAACAGTTTTCAAGTTTTTGAGGGGTTAACATCTCTGCATTCAATTTCAGTGGCCTCACAAACATAAGCTTTTACCTTAAAGATTTGAGACGTAACATTTAACGGGTTGGCTTAGACACCCAACACATTCGCGGGCATCCAAACTTGGAGACTCGGATTCTTTTACGCGGACGAACACTGACCCGGAAACGATCTCGAGGAAGGGCAAAGGGCGGCTCAGGCCCCGCCCACACACCGCCCCGCTTCCGGGCTCCTTCGCTCTGACCGAGGTTTCCTGCCAGCCCGGAAGTGGGTTTTCTAGGTTGAGCTCCCTCTTCGTGGAGTGAGTTTCCTTATTTGTTTTTCATACCTGTGTCACTAGCTCGTCGCCACGTTCTCTACACCCAGGACCCTGGCCGCTGCGGGCGCTACCCACATCCTTCCGTCCCTCCTGCTGGGTATTCAACGCCGGGGGAGATGCTCCAAGGCTGGTTGCTCGTGTTTGGGTCCCAGGTCGGCGCCGGATTTCGGTTAAAATCGCTCCGAGGCGCGTCCCACCCAGACCATCCTACCTTCAGTCTATTCACCGTTGCTAAAGCTCCCCACTCGGTGTCGCGTTGGTTCCTCACCAGGTAGATGACTTTTCCGTGTATCCGTTTCTAGCCTCGCCTCTGTGACCTCTTAAGGGCAGAGTCGGGAGGCCACGCACTCCCCGTGGCCCTGGGATTCTGGAGACAAAGTCCTTTCCTGAATCCCGGCGTTGCTCCTCAGATCCTTCTGGTACCCGACCCTGCAGTCCGCAGGGTCCTTCGCAGTCACCCCTTCAGGAAGGACCCCCCCCCCGCCCAGCCCCATACCGGAGGTCTTAACTCGCCCGTGTCCTGTGATACTCGGTGTTTTCCCCATATCCTACAAATCCAGTCCCACTGCCTGTGCCCATCAGGTTGTGTTTACATTCTTGATGCTCTACTGAAAAATGTGCTCTTTCTTTGCACGGAACAATTTTTTTTCCTATTGCTGTGAATGTGGAAGTGGAGTTGGGGTGTGAGGAAAAAGTGAGATGGAGAACAGGGTGGCAAAAGCTCACGGTAACTCTTCCTCTTCTCATAAGGAGAAAAGTTTCATTGGATTAGGCCCACACTAAGGGCGTTATTAGTCCCCTCTTTCAAGGTCATGTATCTTATTTATTACATGCATTTAGGGGCAAATACAGATACATTCTGAGACACTGGGTGCTGGGGATGCAGCACATTAATGTTTGGGGAAAAAAATTCATTCCATAACAGTTGGTTCATTTTTAAGCCCTCTGGTTTTTAAATTAGGGTTTTAAAAGTTATACATTTCTTCGGGATTACAACTGGGTTCTTCTTAATGATTGCGACTATTTTCATTCTTCATGGAACTCATAATTGATTAGTAATGTTCATTTAATTTTACTATAATCCCTTTGTTATAAACGTTTATTGTCTTTTGATTAGTTTTTTTGGACTGCATGATTATTGTTTATTTTCATTTTGATTTTACTGATATAAGCATCTGTGGTCTATTTGCTATATATACATTGTTTTGGAATTTTCTTCATGGTCAGTTACAGTCATTTTGATGGATGCCAGTGGGTTAACTGAAGCGGAATAGAAAGTCTTTACAATTTCATTAAAAGTCCATTTGTATTTGCTTGTTAGGATATAGTAATTCTTCAAAACATCTATCTACACATTATTGTATTTGAGCTATAATAAATTCCTAGAAGGTTAATCCCACCATTCAAATTTTAGGGTTTATCATTTTTCTTTGAACATCTATTTTTCTACTTATGTATCTTTCCAACATATACGTATTTTGAGCTAAATATTTGTAAATATATTTTTGTTAAATTTTTTGCTAGGAATATACAATATCATTTCTTCCTCTTTTTTGTTGTATATTTGATACATACCTAACCTCCTTGCACTTATTCCAATATTTTTAGAATGAAAATATCAGTTGTATAGGACATCTTTACAAGAGTTAGTATCTGTGAAGTGATTAGGATCTTACCTGAGATATTATGAAAGAGCAGCAGTCATGGCAAAAATATATTTAAATTCATAATTTCAGGTGAGTTATGTAAACCTTATTAGCCAATATTAATATCTTATTTAACAGCATATATTGTATGAATTTAGGGGAAGATACAGGTGCATTTAAGATGCAGATGCAGGAACTCTCAGTGAACTCCTTGTTTCTGGCAAACAGGCAGAGTGGTTTATGGAAACTATCAGATGTAATGAAGAAAACTTTTCTTGATTGAATTTCTTTAATTATGATATGGGCCAGTTGTGGTGGCTTATGCCCCAAATCCCAGCACTTTAGGCAGATAATGCAGGAGGATGACTTGAGCCCAAGATTTTAAGACTAGCTAAGTAACATGGTGAAAACACATCTCTACAAATAAATAAATATGATATGGTTTGCAAAATAGTGTGTCATTAGTGAACTGTGATGATGATAGTGATGGTGGTGGTAATGAGGATGATGGTGGTGATGGTGATGATGGTGGTAATGGTGAAGGTGATGCTTATGACAAGGATGATGGTGGTGATGATTATAATGAGGATAAATTGTAAGTTTTTCTTATTGTGAAAAGTATATTCTAGAGTAATTTTGACTTCCTGATTAATCCACACTCATAGAAACTACATCCTTTTTCTCTAAAAACTTAAGTAGATAGGTAGACAGCTATTAATTGTTTCAAAATGCTAAAGTACAAGTTAGCAAAAAATGCTAAAGTATAAGTTAGCAAAAAATGATAGGGCATTAAGATACACCTGGGAAACAGTTTTTCATTTGAATACAACTATTATATTGATTCATCTGTGTGTGTGTGTGTGTGTGTGTGTGTATGTGTGTGTGTGTGTGTGTGTATCCATGTGCCCTTCAGGGAAACGGGCCTTCCTGGAAGAAGTCCAGATTTGGAGACCACACCCTGCCCCTGAGTTTCTGATGCCCCATCTATGCTGAACATTAATGCTACAACACTTTCTCAATTTTGACTGCCTTTCTGTACTTTGTAGTATCTAGTCTATCCCACTATCTTTATGTCTGGATATAGGGATTGTGCTTCTGATCCTGGGACTGCTGAGAGTGTGATGGATTGAGTGACTGGAGTAGTTTCCTGCTTCTGGGGCATACTTAATATATATTGGGAAGGCGCCACAGTTTGTAGACCTTCCCTCCAGTCTACTAAGCTTGCCCCGTTGGTTTCTGGGTCCCTGCAAATTCTTAGGAAAATTTGTGGTTAGCCTGGTGGACTACTATTGCCCTCCTTGTGTTTTTCAAGCAGACAAGAGTGGTCGCTGGTCTTACAGGTGATTTATAGTATTTTCCATAGGCCCAAATGGGTCAAGCTGCCCTCCCAGAGCATTCCCTGTCAAAACAATTCTTCCAGGCCTCTGGAAAGAAATGTGGAAAATGTATGAATGATCACCCTTGGAAAGAAAACTGAAAGTTAGCTTGGGGAACTGGGAGTGCTGAATATTTTCTTCTGTTTTGAGGAACGCTTCATCAGCTTGGTCAGTAAATCAGACATAGTTCATTGTTAGATAAATATTATTCAGCATTTTATAACAACAATGATAGATAATAACTAATAATTACAATCCGAATGATAGACAACACTAGCAATAATGGTCTTTATGATGATGAAAAGGAAGAAGAGGGAGGGGGTATAGGGAGGGGAAGAAGATGCTTAAAGAGATGGGTGAATAGCCTATAGGTCTCTACTAGGTAATTATCAGTTATCCAGATCAGGACTCTTGGCATGGTTTGAGTCAGGGTCATAGTTTGGCACCTTTAATCATGTCCCTGAAGGCAAAGGACATGCAGAGGTAGTAAAAAAAGAAACAGTAGAAGTCAAGCATAGGTGACCAAAAGGTCTCCTAGAGGGTGAGACATGGGGGATAAAAGAAACCTGGGTCCAATGACTTCCTTCTGTCCTGCACCCATCCCTCTTCTAGTGCCTGGACATTTGATAGGAGGCATAGGGAGTCCCTACAAGGAAGGGCAGACTACTGAGCTTCACTGTGGTTTAGGCCTTTCCAAACCCTGTCTGTTTCAGTCAGTCCTCAAGTCTCTATTAACCTGAGGTCCTTGCTGTCCTTTCTGCCTTAAGCCACCTTCAGGTCTGGATTTGTCCATTCATATTGCTTACACTCCTTGTACATGCATTTGTGATTTCACCAGGCAGCATGAAGTTTCCTGGACTCTGAGGACTAATACTTAGGAAATTTGCAAAGTTAAGACCTGAATAGGAACTCTGTCCAGCACGTGTAGACAGCCCCAGGGACTTCTGAGCTCCATCAGGTACTAAGAAAAATTTACAGTGAGCTTGGAAGGCAGCATAGAACCTCCCTACATCTCTGAGGCAAGCATGAATGGTTCTTGGGCATCAAGCTGTCTTAGATAATTTTGTGGACTTTCTCCCTTGGTCTTCTAGCCAGAAAGTTGCAACCTTGAGGACTTTGACATTTTTCTAGAGATTTATGGCTATTAAGAACCCCTTCATGGAGTTCCTCTAAGAGGATGAATGGATCCCTTCCTTCAGAATATGATGTAGAATAATTGAGATGGCACCTCTGACAAGGGCACCCTGTGTTACAGTGGATATCAGGAGTGACTTTGTGTCTGTATGTCTGTTGGGGAGCCCTCTTCAGTAAACTAGGAACCTTTTGTCAATATATTCAATGCTGTATAACTATAATTTCAAAAGTAACTCATAATAACCTCAAATAAATATCATGATGCATATATACAATAGTGATAATATTGATGGTCATAATGATGATAATAAAATAATTTTAATATCAATTATTATAGTCTCAAGAGATTACAAATTAGAGTACATATTCCCCTGAATGAATGGCAAGGTACTTAAATCAGACCTAGTAGGATTAGTTTGGAATAAAAGTTGCAGGTTTGTATCCTGAAACATGTTTCGTAAGAAAAAGAGTTGTGAGATTTTGTTTGTTGGATCAAAACAAAAAAAACCTGGAGTACTTCCTTGGTGAATGTGAAGATTTCTTAAAAATTTCAGTAGCAGAGCCTATAGGGCAGAGATGGATGAACCCTGGCTTGTGCCTGCCCACCACCAGATAGCCATCAGGATTCAGAAGTCAGACTGCTGACTGATAGGCAAAGCTTCATACAGAGAAGACAGGAGTGCAGATCCTACGGGCCTCCATGGAACATTAATTAGTCAGCACTGTCTCAGTCCTCAGTGCCTGGAAGCTTTTCTGCCTTTTGCTCTTCAGAGTCTTCCAATGACTGGATATCACTATTCAAATGTCCCTGCCCAGAGCTTCTGGAAGAGCAGTCAGGAACTGCATAAATGGTTTAAAAATTGTCAGTTTCACTGCTGCTTTCACAGTAGAGAAAATTAGAGAATGAGTTATGTCAGAAAGCATTATTGCCTATTTTTAAATTATTATTTAAAATTTTGATAATACATAAAATTTACCACCTTAACTATTTTAAGTGTACAGTTCAGTAGTATGAAGTCATATTTTTGTGCAATCTTCTACACGATCCATCTCTAGAATTCTTCATCTTGCAAAATTGAAACTGCCTAACCATTACAGATATAGTCATAGATTTCCAACGTGTATGGTTCTCTCCTGTATCCACCAAACCTATAATGTTTCCTGGCACATAGACTGCATTAAAGAGTTTGTGAATGAATAATGAATTGAATGAATCATCCTAATTTCCCTTTCAAAATGGCCTTTTTTCTTTGCTCTCCAGCTTGTATGAGAGTTACAGTTTTTGCAGTTGTTTGGGAATCCAATCTAATTTAACAGAGTGTGTCCCCAGAACTAAGCTGTGATTAGGTTCAGTGTTAATGCAACTAGGGTGTGTCCCTGGAATGTAGCCCTGATTAGGTTTATTTACTGTTTTTCTGTATAATAGAGGATGCAGTTTCTTCAGGAAGGAAAAGATGAACAGTTCAGGACATTGAGAGAAGAGAAACTGCTTTTCTGTGCTTCAGGACTTAGTTGGCTTTACTGTTTCCTCCAATTATTGGATTTCTGGTGAGTGTTCCAAACAGTTAGGTGCGATATGGCCTCATTCTCTCACAATGATACAAGTCTTGTCTATTTTTAGACATTTGCCATATGAAAGCAGTAGCTTATGATCGTTAAATTTTATTTTATCAGAACTTATTTTATTACCCTCATTTTCTAGTTTGAATATTTGTTGTACCTTTTCTATTTTTAAAAAATCTATTTCATTATATTAAGTGTCTACTTCATGATTCTAGATCTGTGCTATCTAATACAGTAACTACTGGTCACCCATGGCTATAAAATTTAAATTACATAACTACATTTCAGATCCTTTGTAGCATTAGCTAAATTTCAAGTGATTTGTAACCACATATGGCCTGTAGCAACTATATTGAACAATACAGATATTGAGCATTTACTTTCACAGAAAGTTATACTGGGCTTGTTAATCAACATCTTTTTTTTTTTCTTTTTTGATGATAAACTTTTTTCTGCTTCTTTGAACTAGTTTTATGTATATTGTCATATAATTTTTTTATTCCTTTGACTTTTTGAGATATGGAGACCCAAGAAAATGAAATTTATTTATAAAAAATTGTGTGTTCTTACATATTTAAGCTTCAGTCACCTTCAAAGTACACTGCATTTGATGCAATACACATAAAGATAGTGAGATAGACTAGATAATACAAAGTACAGAAAGGCAGTCAAAATTGAGACAGTGTTGTAGCATTAATGTTCAGCATAGATGGGGCATCAGAAACTCAGGGGCAGGGTGTGGTCTCCAAATCTGGACTTCTTCCAGGGAGACCCATTTCCCTGACGGGCACATGGACACACACACACACACACACACACACACACACACACACAAATGAATCAATATAATAGTTGTATTCAAATGAAAACTTGTTTCCCAGGTGTATCTTAGTGCCCTATCACTTTTTGCTAACTTGTACTTTAGCATTTTGAAACAATTAATAGCTGTCTACCTATCTACTTAGAGGTTTTTAGAGAAAAAGGATGTAGTTTCTATGAGTGTGGATTAATCAGGAAGTCAAAATTACTCTAGAATATACTTTTCACAATAAGAAAAACTTACAATTTATCCTCATCGTAATTCATCACCATCATCACCACCACCATCATCCTTGTCATAATCATCACCTTCACCATTATCACTACCATCACCATCATCCTCATCATCCTCATTACCACCACCATCACTATCATCATCACAGTTCACTAATAACACACTATTTTGCAAACCATATCAGATTTATTTGTAGAGATGTGGTCTCACTAAGCTAGTCTTAAAATCTTGGGCTCAAGCCATCCTCCTGCTTCAGCTGCCCAAAATGCTGGGATTTGGGACATGAGCCACCGCACCTGGCCCATATCACAATTGAAGAAAATTCAATCAAGAAGAGTTTTCTTCATTATATCTGATAGTTTCTATAAACCACTCTGCCTCTTTGCCAGAAACAAGGAAGTTTTAGTGCTTCTGCCATTTTTGTTTCACCTCTTCCATATCAGCAAAATATTTCCCTTTGAGGACTATTTTTCATCCAGATAAACAAATAAACAAATAGTCGCTTGGAGCGAGATTGGGTAAATAGGGAGGTTGGAGCATGGGAGTCATACCATTTTTGTTCAAAAACTGGTGAACATGCAGTGCAGTGTGGGCTTGTAAATCACCCATCATGAAATAAGCAAACTCATTGGAAAAAATCTCTAAAGCTGAATGAAGCTTCTCACAACAACCCTAGCTGGTACACTGATGCTAATGGGTTTCTAAAAACACTTCCCTAGAGGAGGAAGCCTCTACTACAAGGGATCTACCCTCCAAAAAATAATTCGAGGTTTTTTTTTGGTCTCCCCTCGTAAATACTTATACTTTTTTTTACATCCTTTAAAAAATAATATATCTAAGGCAAATAAATGTCCTGTGACTATTATTTGTGCTTTATTTTACTGGTATTTTTACATAATGTATTCAGGTATCATTTTTTATAATGAACTTTCTAAAAATGATGCCAAGGCAATTAAAAAGAGTTCCCCCTTTATTCTTAATTGGGAGATTGTGTCTTGTATTCTTGACATACTTCCTGGATCTATTTCATTGTGTTGCATTTTCCCCTGCAAAAATGTGAGGTATCCTTCATTCTTGGACACAAACAATTTGCATTCAGTGGACATTGTGCACTGGTTTGAGATAGTAAAGCAGAGTAACGTTAAAAATAAATATTTTGTTGCAGGTATGGTGCTTTTGTATATTCAATTCTAGAATAATTTTAAACTTCTCTTTACTTTTATTATTTCCTGAAGGGTTTTTTTGATACATTGGATGCTTTAAAACATGCAAGGCTGAGTTTAATTTGTAATCTAATTTGAGATGACAGGATTTTCCACTTCTATAAATTTGACATACATTTTTTTTTATTTCACACTTACTTTATATTTAAAGGTATCATCTTTTACTGTATGTTTGTTTGATCTTTGCTTTTCTATTGGTGCACTGCTGCAATGTAATAGACAAGAAGGCAAAGCTATTCTAGGTATGTCAGCTGTATATCCTTAGAACCTAGATTAATGCCTAGACCATTACTGGTGTTGAGAACTGAGACATCACACTTAATAGCACCACTTTTCCAGTAGTTATGAATGGAAAGAAAAGAAAAGGACAAGTGAGTGGATATAGTTACCAGTTATTTTTGTTGATAGATTAGTTTGAGAACATGGTTTCTCATGTAGGAGAACAAATACCCCCAGCAATGCACCCCAGAACTAAGTGTCTCCAGATAGCTTGGTAAGGACTGGGAAATCCCAAGTTTGCTCCTGATTGCGAGGAATGCCCTTAAAATTCTAACCTGATATTGAGTGAGCTGAATGCCTCCTTCCTGGTGGCTCTAGAAGGGATCTGAAAGGAGATTCTGAATTGTGAAATCACCCATCTTGAAGTCACCAGAGACAGTCACTATTCCTGCTCTGGTGAGAAGTCAGTCAATATATGTTTGCATGCATGAATGATTAATGTACAACCACTGAATATGTTTTGTTAGTTCTAAAGTTTTCTTCTATAATTGTTTTTGAAGTACATTTAATCCTCATCTCTTGAGATGATTTCAACTAAATCAACTCTAATTCTTCATGCAATGAGTTTGCTTTGACTTTCTTCCCCTATCGTGTCATTCTCTATTCCTGGCATAGTCTCTGTAACCAGGAAATTATTGCTAATTCATCTATAGGTTATATTTGCGAATGTGTTCTCTAAGTGCATCTCTTCTTGTGACATTTCAGGAAGACTTTTCTTGGTAATAACATATATAGTATGTTTCTGTCTATATGTATAATGGAAATTAGGAATATTGCAACTAATAAAGTTTAATATAAAACAGGATTGCAAATACTTCAATTACTACTTTAATAAAATATTAGGGAAACTAGATTTCTTAATCCTCATTCTATATTTTTGAGCATCCTTGACCTAGAGGTTTGAGATAGTAAAGCAGAGTAATGTTATAACCCATGTGTTCCTGTTACTTTTTGATGCAGGAAATTTTTAGGGCTCAGTTAGCAGGGTGGCCGCATTGATCCTTCCAAATGTAATAAAGCTTTGAATTAATTAACCTTATCATAAAAGACATTGTAACTTGACTGATATCCAAGTCTGAGGGGTATAGCTGTAAAAATTAGGGTTAAGGGAATGTGGAAAGGGAGTGAGCTTCCAAGGGGCTATGAAGGCTATTGAAGAACCCTTGCTTGCAAATTTAGCATGGATAATAAAATCTGAGAAATTCCACATTGTATATCTATATATGAAAATCAAAGTTCACATGTGGAATAAGACAGTGATCCCTATGTTTTGCAATCTGCTTGAATGCCATAGGCTGATTACTATATACAAATCAGTGCTTTTCATGTTGATGTTCTTAAGACATGGATTTCTGTTGTTTTTATTAGCAAGCACATCATGGCCTTTTTAATTTTGACTGTGGGATAAGAGAATAATCCTATGCCTGTTTGTGTTAGAGTACATTAGATTTTGTTTTGCCTAGGCAGGGATCATACTCAAGTGAGTATCTAGGGTTTCATGACAGGTGGTAGGACTGAATTGTGCACAAAACTGGAGTTTCATGTCTTCTTTCTCCATCCACAGTTTTACCTTATTGGTACTCTTGAGAGTGTAAACCCAGTGGAAGACATCAGGAAACTGAGTTACTAGCAATGCCTCCTCTGGTGAGTAGGGAATGCCTTTTGCTACTGAAATTACACCCCTATTGCCAGTGTGTGGGCAGGTTTAATTTATTTGCATGAATACTCTAAGTGTAATCAAGAGGTATTCAAGGATCTGAGCTTCAGTTAGGTTTCCCAGGACCCTGGATGGTTTCATGGATTAGGAGCTCATCAATAACAAATATCCTTCTGAATATCACACCCATTCCAGTCTTTTTTAGGGTTGTGTATTTACAGAAGAGATGAAAATTTTTTCTCTCTCATCCAGTGCACGGCCTCACTAGAAATAGTTGATTAACTGTCTCTATTAGGTATAAAGGCTTAGGATTGTAGTGTATGCAGGTGATAGGCATGAGTGAAAAGTAGATCATTACAGCCCAGTAAGGAGGCAAATATTTTAACAGGTGGGTTCACTCAATCCAGTTGTACAAGTCCTGGAGTGAGGTCTGTGCAATGCTGAGTTAAAGCAAGACGGTTAGGTCTAGGAAGGCATGAATAATTCATTTTGTTTCCAGTTATGAAGTTCTCAAAATTTGATAGAATGTACTTGAACTTTTGAAAACTTCCAAAAAGATACATAAGATACTCATTATTATACTTTTTTGCAATCATTTTTCTTACCTATTAATAATTAACCATTTTTTCATATTTGATCATTGGAAGTAATATATAGGGAGTATTATTAACTTAATTGTGGCTGTGCAATAAAGATTAAAATAGGAAAATGAATATAATAGGTAGAGAAAAATTGAAGGCCTGGGATAATTTTTGAAGAACTAAATAGACAATAACCAATAAAGAAGGTTCTTTCATACTTGAACAGAGAGACAATATAGAGATGCTGGAGAGACAATAATGACTGGTGTTAGAAGTTCTTAGAGGCTATTGACAATGGGAAGTGTCAAACTTCAGGAATTAACAGGCTAGGACTGTTCAGTACTGAAGTCTAGGAGGTCCCTGGCTTGTGCTGCTGAACTATTTGTCCTTAAACCTCACTATGAATGCCTGATTTATGTAGAGCTGAAAGAGACTGTACCTACTGATACTACGATCTCTATGAAGCTTTTTCAATTCAAGGAATGCTGAGAATTACTTAAAGTTTTCTACCATTTTTATAAATGGTAGACTGATGGCTTCTAATATGTGTTTGAGAGACAGGAGGAACTTCACACCTTCATTGGATTTTTCAAAACTCAAAAACAGATTATTAAACCATTTCATAGTTGAAGAATCTGAGGTGCATCTAAGAGAAAAATTTTTTTTTTATTAATCAATATTTTTTATTATGGTTTTGTGGGGTACAGTTAAGGGTTAGGTGTACAATTACGTTTCATTCAGGCACCCTGTTGATAAGAGGTGTTTTCCCATTCCCCAGACAGATATTTGCTACTGTTAATCCCATCCCCCTCCCCCCCATAGTTTCCCAGTACCGTCAGTCATTTTCTTATAGTATTACATTGGATGTTCAAGATCCATTATATGAGTGAGAACATGTGATACTCTGATCTTTGTTTCTGTGAGAGGTCACTCAGTATTATAGATTCTAGTTCCATCCAGGTTGCTGCGAAATTCATTATTTTTTCTAAGAGAAAAATTTAACCACAGTCATGATTTAAAAGTGGCAGATCCTTGCCTTCTGTAGTTTTATAAAATACTTAAAATTAATGGAAAAGAGAGTTTCAGTTATGAATTTTCAAGTGCAGATTTTATAATGACCTGTTTGGAGGTCATGCTTAACAGTTTATTGGAAAATTTCCAAATTGTATTGCGCTGTATCTTATGTAATATTCCTTTATAAGAAAATGTTATGAATTCAAGGCGTGTATGTCTCTGTGAGGGTTTCTGAAAACAGAAATTCAGCTCAGCACTGAGAATGAACAGTCTGGAACCATAAACACTGATCTTTCTAAACACTCAGCTCCTTCCATGCCTCAGTTTTACTATCTCATCCCTCGTTCTTTAGACATTTACAGGATGTCTCTGTCTAAACTAATGTGTATGATGTTCTAGAAACCAGTGACTTTTGAAGATATAGCTATAAATTTTACACAGGAAGAGTGGGCCCTACTGGACACATCAGGGAGAACCCTGTACAAAGACGTAATGCTAGAAAATATCAATCATCTGATCTCCGTAGGTGAGTCTGTAAACATTTGTGTATGTAGGTATGTATATATGTATGTATCCAATCAATCAATCACCAAGTATCAACAAGAAACAGCTTCCCTGTATCCCACTCCAGTCTATTCTGATTCTTTCATAAGCCTTATAACTACAAGAAAGAAGGTTTGTTTATAACCCCACTAGAATGTAAGCTTGACCATGATTTCATGTCTTCTCCTGGTCCTAAATCTCCAAACCTCAAAGCAGAACTTAGAATTTAATAAATATTTTAGAATTCACAAATAGATTTACTATTTTGTAAATTATTTTGCTCTAATCACTGTTAGAGGCTTAAGACTAGAGTCGTGAAAATAACAGAACTTTGGTTATTTTTGTTGGAGCATGTTTAATGGATTCTATTTGAAAATAATATTGAACTCACTGTGGAGACTTTTAATTTTTCCTTTTTTGAAAATATTGCTAATTTGCATTCTACCTTTGAATTTGAGCATCCTGAGGTCCTAACTGTTTGGGGTACTTAATCTAGATGTGTTCCTGGTCTAGTGAAGAATCATCAGTGTTTTAAATATATTCCCTGGGCATTCAAGATTCTCCTTATTCTTCCTAAGTAGCCTTCTATGGCCTTGATGTTAATAGACTTGTTTTAGCATGAAACTGAAAATCCATATACCTTTTTTTCCCTCATTAACAGGATATCAGCTTCAAAAATCAGATGTGATTTTCCATTTGAAGCAAGGAGAAATGCTGTGGATGGTGGAAGGAATAGAATTTCCCCAAGGCCAGAGTCCAGGTAAGCAGCAGGAACTTGTACTTTTATGGACAGGTGCCTGGTCAATGTCTGAATATGTTCTTGGGAATAGCAAATGAGTGTTTTGTTAAGTGAATGTTGTTTTCTGCAATGTAGAAGAAGACATTGGGACAAAATTTTTCACATGTTGTCATTATTCCTTTTACGTATCAGTCACAATTTATTGTTTTTGGCTGTAGGGAAAAAGATATTACTATATCTCTTGGAGGTAAATTTTTTTTTTTTGAGTTGGAGTCTCACTCTGTCACCCAGACTGGAATGCAGTGGCCGCTTCTGGCCACTGCAGCCTTGACCTGCTGGGCTCCGGTGATCCTTCCGCCTCAGCCTTCCAAGTAGCCAGAACTACAGGCATGCGCTACCACGCCCGGCTGATTTTTTGATTTATTGTAGAGATGAGGTCTCGCTGCCCAGGCGGGTTTCGAACCCACAGGCTCAGGCAATCCAGATTTCTGTGTTTTATCTGAAGTTCTGACCTGTCTGAAGTACATTCTGTTAGGGAGAACAATGCACAGATCCGTCTTTGGAAAAATACTTTTACCTTCTGAAACCCAACACCTTGTTAGTCTGGAATCAATTCTGAATAATAAAATCCAGCCGCTTTTGATGGACTATCTGTTACTTTCCACAGCAAGTCTCAAAGCCTCTCTGTGGTAGGTGACCCCATGTCTACTCACATCCTGTTTTTGGCAGTGTTTCTTGCCAGCCACACCCGGCCCTTATGGCTGGATAATCCTGCCCATGCAGGACCTGCCCATTTTGCCACCTGTTTGGTTGACATCCCAACTGATGGGACAACCAGAGAACCCTCACTGATCTGCATGCCCTCTGGGAGCTCGGGACACTGCACAGAGAGGGCCTGTCGGATGGCTAGGCTGATATGCCACACAGAGTGCCATGAAGTAGTTGGGACTACAGACATGTGCCACCACACCTGGCTAATTTTTTTTTTCAAGAGACAAAGTCTCACTATGTTGGCTTGGCTGGTCTCAAACTCCTGGGCTCCTTGTTACTTTTAATTCCCAACTCCCTATAAAATAAAATGAATTACACATTAAAAAAAAAAGGTACAAACACCTGGTGAGCTCAAGCAATCCTTCTGCCTTGGCTTCACCAAGTGCTGCAATTAGTAAGCCACCATGTTTGGCTTCTAATTCTTTTCTTTGAAAAATTTCCCCTTCTTTTCCCTACAAGGAACTCATCTCCATTTTACTTTTTTTTCATATGTTAAACCTGACTATCTTTAATTGTCCATGTTCTACAATGTGTTTCTACTACTTACAGTATTCTTTATTTGACATATATTTATCTAAGTGCCAATTTTTATAGACACATTGCCTTGGTCTTTTTTGATATTTCTGTTCACCTAATGCCATGCTAACATTTAATTTTTGCTATTGTTATAGGCAGAAAAAGTGCACATAAAGAACAAGAAATGATAACTACACAGCATATCACCATGAAGGACACAGCCACTATCAAGTCAGTTGTAAGTTACACGGGTGGGAACCATGGTCATTCAAAGTACAGACCTGGCATTGAGATAACTACATAATTAGCATCATCAACTAACTGTAATTAAATGATGATTAAGTATTTTCTGAACCAAAAGTTTTGTATAATTTGAATTTAGTAAAAAAAATTAACATGACTTTAATTTCATAACCTTATAAGTTAAAAACATAAACAAGTTCATAAGCATTGCTCATATACCTAGTCTTTAAAACATATTGAAGACTTCAAAATTAATAGCTCTGCAGTTAGGATGCTACATAAGAGATGATATTTTACTTTTATGGGAGTAATGCCATGTATATGCAAGTAACCATGGGAAGATTTTTAACTCTGGAGTCTAAATTTTACTGACAAAGTTTAGGGTTCATATATAGTTAAAACAATTATGTTTATACATATGTGGGCAAATAATTAACAATCTTTTTACTCTTTCCCAATAACAGAAATCTTATACTCAAGATCTATTTAAATGGAAAGATTCAAAATATTTTAATCACAGCACTGTATTGACTCAGCATTTTCTAACACATTCAGTAAAAAAAACCTTTGTCAGCAAACAGTATGGAAAACTCCTTAGTGACTGCTCACACCGTAATCACTCAAGAGGTAAACTATATGAATGTTATCTCTGTAGGAAAGCCTTTAGTAATTGCTCAAACCTTAGACAACATGAGATGATTCATACTGGAGAGCGGCCATATGAATGTCATCTGTGTGGAAAGGCCTTTATTCAAAACTCTGACCTTAAAAAACATAATCGAACTCACACTGGAGAGAAACCATATGAATGTCATTTTTGTGAGAAAACCTTCAGTCAATCTTCTAACCTTAGACAGCATGAGAGAATTCACACTGGAGAGAAACCATATGAATGCCATTTGTGTGGGAAAGCCTTCAGTCAGTCATCTAACCTTAGACAGCATAAGAGTATTCACACTGGAGAGAAACCATATGAATGCCATTTGTGTGGGAAAGCCTTCATCAAATCTTCTGCCCTTAGACGACATGAAAGAACTCACTAGAGAGAATGATGAATGTCTTCAGCATATATTCTACCTGAATGACAGTATTATGAATGAAACTAATGTGAGACAACTATCATACCTGTGTAATATAAATACAATTAAAGGCTCGCACATTGAAGAAATACTGTCTGTGATAAGTGTGAAAGATCCTTCAATCATTCTTATCCCTCATTTGACATATACAAAGTCATGTGGAAGAGAAGCCATATGTATGAATTCTTTTTTTTTATTTTTAAAAATATTTTACTTAACCCAATATATCCAAAATATTTCAACATGTCATCAGTTTCAACAAGTAACCAATGTAATCAACATAAAAGAGATTACTAACAAGACAGTTTGCATTATTTTGTGTTAAGTCTTCAAAATCTGGTGTGTGTTTCAATCAGATGTATGAATTCTATGTGGCAGAACATCAATCAGTGGTTTGACATTGATGAAATGAGACAACTTGCTTTGTAATACAATTAATCTAGAAGTCTTCAGCAAGAGTTCTAAGCTTTAAACACAGTAGAGGACTTGTATAGGAAAGAACTCCTAGGTGTATAGTCAGTATAGGAATGCCTCTATGATTTATTGTTAAGCAACATAAGCAAAATATACTTGGGAGAAGCCCTTGATCTGTAGTCACTATGAACAAAGATTCAGGCAAACATCAAGTGCATGTGCGCACGCATACGCACACACACAAACTCAGTGAAGGAATAACCTATTTTATAGGAAATAAGAGGATGAAACTTTTTGAGAAATACCATAAAATTATTCTAGAAATGATTTAATGAAAAACTGTAGTATTATGGTAAATATTCAGGGTCTGCTTATGAGTAAGAACATGTGGTAATCTGTTCCTTGTTTCTATGATAGGTCACTGAGTATGATAGACTCTAAATCCATCCAAGTGGCTGTGAAGTTCATACGTTTGTCCTTTATGGCTGCATAATATTCCATCATGAATATGTACCACTTACCACTTTTAAAAATCCAGTCCAACTTCAATGGGCATCACAATTGGTTCCACATTTTTTCTATTGTGAATAGTGCTGTAGTCAACATGTATATGCAGGTTTCTTTTTTGTAGAATGATTTGAGTTACTCTGGGTATATTCCCAGATTATATATCCCAGAGGGATTGCTGAATCATAAGGAAGGCCATTTCATAATACTATAAGAAAGGGATGGGCAGGGGGGAAGGGGGTACATCAATAAGGGTACCTAAATCTCAAACCAGGCAAAATGGGGACCAAAGGGTGGCCCAGACTTTTCACACAATGTCCACTTGTATACCTAATCCTAAATTGTGCCCCACATCTTTAAAATAAAATACATACTAAAAAAAAGAAAAGAAAAATTGTGATAACTCCTTTATTCATAAATAACACTCATGGCACATATAAGGATTCACACTGGACAAAACAGTGTCATGAATGAAGGAAAATCTTCAGTGGTCACTCATTTCATAATCAACACAAAGTTTCTTTCACTGAGGAAGTACAAATTCTAAAATCAAAATGGAGAAAGTTTCAATTGTTTTCACATTAGAAAACTGAGTCTGAAAGAAACCAACCAAAAAAGACTCTAAAAGAACCTTATAACATACAATTTAGCAAGTCATAATTTTGAGAAGAGCTATCTATGAAAAAAATACAGCATTTAAATGTAGTATAGTGAAGCTATCTAGAAGTGTGTAACATTGGATTTAAATTGAAAATAGATCAGTTAGATCTAACTTGCAAATATAAATGAGACCAATACTTGCAAGTATTTAAATGATAAAACTTGGTACTGAAAAGTCTAATATAATGGTAATGTTGTAGTTTTCATTATGTAGTTTTAAATGCATAGATGTAGGTCTGGACTTCCTGTTGTATGGGTAGATACTTAGCTTCATTCCTGAATCTTTCATTTTCACAACAGTTTCTTCCACACAACTAACTTCCCATTCCACCCAGAGCAGTTTCCATCAATGTCTAGGGGGTAAAACAACAGGGAACTTTACCTTTCCAGGTTTCTCAGAGTGCCATGACCCTGGTTCATGGCAGCAGTTTTATAAACATCTAACCTTAATCTCTTGAGGCTCCCCGGTCCTTGTCTCTGACTCTGGGAACTACCTGGGGACAGAGAGATAGGCATTTCTGCTCTTTCATTCCACAAATTATTATTTGCATTTTGACTCTAAAGCCTCTGGGTATGGGCAGAAGTTCATCCCACAACCGCATCTCACATCTTATTCAGGTCAGTCCTGAGACAAATGACATAAAGGAAGTGTGTGGCAGCATACATCATACTAAAATATAAAACACCCTAGTGTGATAAGTCACAAATTTATATGCAAGTAATCACTGTTGTGTGATGTTTTAAACAACTTGGAAAAGTTAAAGCTATTCAGTGAAACATCTGGATATTATATAAAGCTTCATGCCTATCACTTTGTTTATAATAAGTAACAGCACTAACTTGAAAACTTAATGGTGAATGTAAAGCTTAAACAAGACATGTTTTCCAAATTTGGTAGTAACCCAAAGAGAAAAATAAGGAGATTGAAAATGTTCCATCACGTTTCAAAAGATTGCTTTTGCTGAAATTAAAATGTGTCTGGCTCACATACGCCACAGAATTCTTCTCCTTATTTGTTTTCATATTTAATTTTTAGCACAGTAGACTATTTTCAAATAAAATTTCCAAGGATTGTATGACTGTAAATAAAATTGAGCACCATAAAGACTGAATCACTTATCATAAGGTTTATTAAAACAAAAGAGCTTTAACATTTTCAAACTGGTAGTGTATAGATGATATTTTGCATATACTGGCCAAATAAATCTTAAAATGACACACTATTAACCAAAATAAAATGTCACTATATTCTGGTGGAAAAATATATCTCAGGTTGTTAGACAGTACTATAGGAAGAAGTTCATAGCTAGTATGTCTAGAGAACTAATAATGTAGCTAATGATTTTAAAAGATTTGTGTGAGATCTGTAAAAAAATTAAAATTAATTTTTGTTCACCTGAAAGTCACATTAGACTTGAAATACTATTAAGAATATAGGAAGTAAGCCCACTAAGACATGGGCACTAAACAGTGTAATGCTGAACAACTACTGGGTCAATGCTGAAATCAAAGCACAAATTAAAAGATTCAAGGAAACAAATGAAAATGAAGAAACATCTTACCAAAACCTCTGGAATTCCATGAAATCAGTTCTAAGAGGGGAATTTATATCTCTATGAGCACACATCAAGAAAATGGAAAGATCACAAGTGGAGAG